>NW_026705536.1:0-300000 GCF_029867415.1 Vicia villosa
CTAGTAGAAGACTCGTGCATCCGCACGGGTGATTCAAATCTTAAGATGCATAATATATTACTAGCGCAAAAAAAAAAGTTTAAAAATTCGATGAGAAATGTTAATTTAAAATTAACAAAATATAATATAGATGAAATAAATCTATATATAATAGCTATCTTAAAAAAAGAACATGCAAATTCAATAGTCAATAATATCTTAGATAATTTGATATTAAGGCTAGATTGTTGGTGATATACCATTGTTATTAATTGATTATAACTTTTTAAATGCACTTATAATATGCAATGATATCTTTTTATAAAAGTAATACACAATAATCACATCAAATGAATTTTCTATAAATTGTTTTCAAATATTAGAATTGGTAAAGGTAACCAATCATGAAAATTAGACAATGAAAGTGAATTTTACCAATCAAGTAATTTTGAACAATATTTACTAAATAAAGATCAAATAACTAATTAATTAACTTATAGTTATGTTATACTTCAAATAGTTCAAGTTATAGTTAATATAAAAAGCATAACTACCTCAAACAATATAAATACATCAAGAAATAGTCTATGGTATGGTATTGTTTTACTGTATCCGTTAGTAAAATATTTCAAAGAAACAATAAAGTTCACACCAGCAAGCACCAAGAAACAGTAAACAGAACATATTGTACAATGTGAGTGAAGTTAACTACTCAAGCCCAGGTCTCTCACCCTGAGAGACTTCATTTTTCTTTTCTTTTTTTGTTTTAAATGCTTTTCTGCCATTGGATTAAATTGGGGTGTCATAGATTGAATTGGGGCTGATGATGGTATGGTGTACCCAACACACACAATAACACTCCTTAATATTGGTGCATCTGTTTTGCTAATACCAATGACTGAAGCCCTGACATCAACAGTAAAAGTGATGAAGACACTATCATTTACTGTAACGAAGGGACTTTTCAATTTCTTCATTGAAACCTTGCAATTGCACCAAATTAAAACCTTGCATCAAATTGAAAATTAAAGAATTTAATTTATTTTCATTTTTAACGTTGTCAACCTTACACCAATATCTCCATTTTTAGTGTTACTAAATAAATAGAGATTTAGATTAAAATTAAAATTAAGATTAAAATTATATTATGTTACGTTACTAAAGCTTTGAAGATTATTTAAATTATATTAATTAAACTAAAATTAATTAGGAAATAACTCCATAATTAAAATTTGCATTAAAATTATAATTAATATTGTTTTTTATTTAAAAACTAGGTTTTAAAAAAATTTAAAAATATATCAATCGTTAGTTGGTTTAATGATGATTGTCGGGAACTTGGAAGGGAGGATTACAAATTGATCCCTGCAACTACGATCGGAAGGGGGCTGGAACCACTTGATGACAGAACTGACCCCCGAACCGGACTAAACTAATGGTTATATATATATATATATATATATATATATATATATATATATATATATATATATATATATATATATATATATATATATATATATATATATATATATATAAAGTTTAAATTAATAAATATCACGTTAAATTTATTTTGTAAAATTTAAATTTTGACTTTATTTTTAATTTAAAAAAAAATCATGTTAGAATTAAAAAATCTCACATTAATTTAAAATTTAAAATTTAAATTTTGACGTTTATTTTAAATTTTTAAATAAAAAATCTCATGTTAATTTTATTTTTTAAAATATTAAAAAAAGTTTTAAATTTAAATTTAAAAGTAATGTTTATTTAAATAGATGTTTATTTAAATTTAAATCTCAACTATGTGTGAACCACGAAAGATGAACAGTAAGTCAACTGATTATGTTCGACTATGTGTGAACCATGTTACAGATGAACGGGAGATGGTCAACTATGTGTGAATCATGTCAGAGATGCATTAAAGATGGCCAACTATGTATGAATCATGTCAGACATCCAACAGATGATGGTCAACTATGTGCGAACCATGTTACATATGGATAGAAGATTGTCAACAATGTGTGAACCATGTTAGGGATGCATTAAAGATGGTCAACTATGTGTGAACCATGTCAGACAATCAACTGATGATGTCTGACTATGTGTGAACCATGTCAGGAAATCAATTGATAATATTCGACTATGTGTGAACCATGACAGGGATGCACTGATGATGGTCAACCATGTGTGAACCATGTTACATACGGATAAGAGATGGTCAATTATGTGTGAACCATATCAGACATTCAACAGAAGATAGTCAATTATGTGTGAACCAAGTTATAGATGGATAAGAGATGGTCAACTATGTGTGAAACATGTCAGGGATGCATTGAAGATGGTCAACTATGTGTTAACCATATCAAACAATCATCTAATGATGTTCGACTATGTGTGAACCATGTCAGGGATGCACTGATGATATTCGAATATGTGTTATCCATGTCAGACTGTTAACTGATGATGTCCAACTATTAGTGAACCATGTCAGGGATGCAATGATGATGGTCGACTATGTGTGAATCATGTAAGGGAGTCAACTGATGATGGTCGACTATGCGTGAACCATGTTACAGATGGACAGGAGATGGTCAACTATGTGTAAACCATGTCAGGGAGTCAAGTGATGATGTCCAACTATATGTAAACCATGTCAGGGATGCACTGATGATGATCAACTATGTGTGGACCATGTTATAGATGGATAAGAGATGGTCAACTATGTGTGAACTATGTCAGGGAATGAACTGATGTTGTTGGATTATGTGTGAACTATGTCAAGGAGTCAACTGATAATGTCCAACTGTATGAACCATGTTAAAGAGTCAACTGATGATGGTCAACTATGTGTGAACTATGCTAAAGATGGATAGAAGATGGTCAACTATGTGTGAACCATCTTAGTCAGTCAACTGGTGATGGTCGACTATGTAAGAACCATGTCAAGGATGCATTGACGATGTCAGATTATGTGTGAGCCATGTCAGACAGTCAACTGATGAAGTTCGACTATGTGTGAACCATGTTAGGGATCCACTGTCAATGTTCATTTATGTGTGAACCATGTAAAATAATCAACTAATGATATTAAACTATGTGTGAACCATGTCAGGGAGTCAACTAATGATGTCCGACTATATGTGAACCATGTTATATAGTAAACTAATGATGTTCAACTATGTGTGAATCATGATAGGGATGAACTGATGATGGTCAACTATGTATGAAGCATGATGGATAGTCAACAGAGGTTGTCCAACTATGTTTGAATCATGTCAGGGATCCCTGACATGGTTCACACATAGTTTAATATCATTAGTTGATTATCTTACATGGTTCACACATAAATGAACATCGACAGTGGATCCCTAACATGGTTCACACATAGTCGAACTTCCTATGTTGATTGTCTGACATGGCTCACACATAGTCTGACATCGTGTGAACCATGTCAGACAGTCAATTGATGATGTCTGAATATATGTGATCCATGTCAGAGAGTAAACTGATGATGTCCGACTATGTCGGATCCATGTCAGGGATGCACTGATTATGGTCAACTATGTGTGAACCATGTTACAGATGAACTGATGATGGTCAACTACGTGTGAACCATGTTAGGAAGTCAACTGATGATGGTCAACTATGTGTGAATCATATTACAGATGAACTGATGATTGTCAACTATGTGTTAACCATGTCAGGGAGTCAACTGATGATAGTCAACTATGTGTGAACCATGTTACAGATGAGCTGATGATGGTCTACTATGTGATGACTATGCCAGAGAGTCAACTAATGATGGTCAACTATGTGTTAACCATGTCAAGGATGAATTGATGATGGTCAACTACGTGTTAACCATGTTAGGGAGTCAACTGATGATGGTAAACTATGTGTTAACCATGTCAGGGATTCAAATGATGATGGTCAACTATTTGTGAACCATGTCAGGGATTCAACTGATGTTGGTCAACTATGTGTGAACCATGTCAGGGATTCAACAGATGATGGTCAACTATGTGTTAACCATGTCAGGGAGTCAACTTATGATGGTAAACTATGTGTGAACCATGTCAGGGAGTCGACTTATGATGGTAAACTATGTGTGAACCATGTCAGGGATTCAACTGATGATAGTAAACTATGTGTGAACCATGTCAGGGATTCAACTGATGATGGTAAACTATGTGTGAACCATGTCAGGTATTCAACTTATGATGGTAAACAATGTGTGAACCATGTCAGGGAGTCAACTGATGATGGTAAACAATGTGTGAACCATGTCAGGGAGTAAACTGATGATGGTCAACCATGTTACAGATGAACTGATGATGGTAAATTATGTGTTAACAATGTTAGGGAGTCGACTGATGATGGTAAACTATGTGTGAACCATGTAAGGGAATCAACTGATGATGGTTAACTATGTTTTAACAATGTCAGGGATGAATTGATGATGTCCAACTATGTGTGAACCATGTCAGATAGTCAACTGGTGATGTTCAACTATGTGTGAACCATGTCAGGGATGCATTGAAGACGGTCGACTATGTGTGAACCATGTTTGATAACCAGATGATGATGGTTAACTATATGTGAACCACGTTAGGGATGCACTAAACATCGTCAACTATGTGTGAACCATGTCTGACAGTCAACTGATAATGTCGGACTATGTGTGAACCATGTCAAAGATGCATTAAAGATGTTCAACTATGTGTGAACAATGGAAGATAATTAAATGATGATGTTAAATATGTGCGAACCATGTCAGGGGGCAGTTAATATGGTCAACTATGTGTGAACCATGGACGATAGACAACTGATGATGGTCAACTATGTGTGAACCATGTCAGACAGTCAACTGATGATGTCAGACTATGTGTGAACCATGTTAGGGATGCATTGAAGATGATCAACTATGCGTGGACCATGTCAGGAATGCAGTTAAGATGGTCAACTATGTGTGAACCATGGACAATAGTCAATTGATGGTGGTTAACTATGTGTGAACCATATCAGCCAATCAACTGATGATGTGCGATTATGTGTGAACCATGTCAGGGATGCATTGAACACGGTAAACTATGTGTGACCCATGTCAGGGATGCATTGAAGATGATCAACTATGCGTGGACCATGTCAGGAATGCAGTTAAGATGGTCAACTATGTGTGAACCATGGACGATAGTCAATTGATGGTGGTTAACTATGTGTGAACCATATCAGCCAATCAACTGATGATGTGCGATTATGTGTGAACCATGTCAGGGATGCATTGAAGACGGTAAACTATGTGTGAACCATGTCAGGGATGCATTGAAGATGATCAACTATGCGTGGACCATGTCAGGAATGCAGTTAAGATGGTCAACTATGTGTGAACCATGAACGATAGTCAATTGATGGTGGTTAACTATGTGTGAACCATATCAGCCAATCAACTGATGATGTGCGATTATGTGTGAACCATGTCAGGGATGCATTGAAGACGGTAAACTATGTGTGAACCATGTCAGGGATGCATTGAAGATGATCAACTATGCGTGGACCATGTCAGGAATGCAGTTAAGATGGTCAACTATGTGTGAACCATGGACGATAGTCAATTGATGGTGGTTAACTATGTGTGAACCATATCAGCCAATCAACTGATGATGTGCGAGCCATGTCAGGGATGCATTGAAGACGGTAAACTATGTGTGAACCATGTCAGGGATGCATTGAAGATGATCAACTATGCGTGGACCATGTCAGGAATGCAGTTAAGATGGTCAACTATGTGTGAACCATGGACGATAGTCAATTGATGGTGGTTAACTATGTGTGAACCATATCAGCCAATCAACTGATGATGTGCGATCATGTGTGAACCATGTCAGGGATGCATTGAAGACGGTAAACTATGTGTGAACCATGTCAGGGATGCATTGAAGATGATCAACTATGCGTGGACCATGTCAGGAATGCAGTTAAGATGGTCAACTATGTGTGAACCATGGACGATAGTCAATTGATGGTGGTTAACTATGTGTGAACCATATCAGCCAATCAACTGATGATGTGCGATTATGTGTGAACCATGTCAGGGATGCATTGAAGACGGTAAACTATGTGTGAACCATATCAGGGATGCATTGAAGATGATCAACTATGCGTGGACCATGTCAGGAATGCAGTGAAGATGGTCAACTATGTGTGAACCATGGACGATAGTCAATTGATGGTGGTTAACTATGTGTGAACCATATCAGCCAATCAACTGATGATGTGCGATTATGTGTGAACCATGTCAGGGATGCATTGAAGACGGTAAACTATGTGTGAACCATGTCAGGGATGCATTGAAGATGATCAACTATGCGTGGACCATGTCACGAATGCAGTTAAGATGGTCAACTATGTGTGAACCATGGACGATAGTCAATTGAAGGTGGTTAACTATGTGTGAACCATATCAGCCAATCAACTGATGATGTGCGATTATGTGTGAACCATGTCAGGGATGCATTGAAGACGGTAAACTATGTGTGAACCATGTCAGGGATGCATTGAAGATGATCAACTATGCGTGGACCATGTCAGGAATGCAGTTAAGATGGTCAACTATGTGTGAACCATGGACGATAGTCAATTGATGGTGGTTAACTATGTGTGAACCATATCAGCCAATCAACTGATGATGTGCGATTATGTGTGAACCATGTCAGGGATGCATTGAAGACGGTAAACTATGTGTGAACCATGTCAGGGATGCATTGAAGATGATCAACTATGCGTGGACCATGTCAGGAATGCAGTTAATATGGTCAACTATGTGTGAACCATGGACGATAGTCAATTGATGGTGGTTAACTATGTGTGAACCATATCAGCCAATCAACTGATGATTTGCGATTATGTGTGAACCATGTCAGGGATGCATTGAAGACGGTAAACTATGTGTGAACCATGTCAGGGATGCATTGAAGATGATCAACTATGCGTGGACCATGTCAGGAATGCAGTTAAGATGGTCAACTATGTGTGAACCATGGACGATAGTCAATTGATGGTGGTTAACTATGTGTGAACCATATCAGCCAATCAACTGATGATGTGCGATTATGTGTGAACCATGTCAGGGATGCATTGAAGACGGTAAACTATGTGTGAACCATGTCAGGGATGCATTGAAGATAATCAACTATGCGTGGACCATGTCAGGAAAGCAGTTAAGATGGTCAACTATGTGTGAACCATGGACGATAGTCAATTGATGGTGGTTAACTATGTGTGAACCATATCAGCCAATCAACTGATGATGTGCGATTATGTGTGAACCATGTCAGGGATGCATTGAAGACGGTAAACTATGTGTGAACCATGTCAGGGATGCATTGAAGATGATCAACTATGCGTGGACCATGTCAGGAATGCAGTTAAGATGGTCAACTATGTGTGAACCATGGACGATAGTCAATTGATGGTGGTAAACTATGTGTGAACCATGTCAGGGATGCATTGAAGACGGTAAACTATGTGTGAACCATGGAAGATAGTCAACTCATGATGCTTATCTATGTGTGAACCATGTCAGGGATGCACTTAACACGGTCAACTATGTGTTAACCATGTCAGACAAATAACTGATGATGTCTGACTATGTGAGAAACATGTCAGGGAGGTGTCGCTACCGCGAAAAAATGGAATCAGAGTCGCCACTAATATATTCATCCCATCGCGGGAAAGGAATATCAGAAAACCTAACTCAGAACAAGAACAAGGTCTTTCGACCAGAGAACAGGGCACGGGAGTCGGTTACGCGAGGGGAAGGTGCTAGCACCCCTCACGCCCATCGTACTCGATGGTATCCACCTATGTTTGTTTCTATCTAAAGGGTGTATCTATGTCTAAAACCTAAATGCGAATGCATGCAAAAGAAATACGGGGAAAAGAAGGAATTATTTACAAGTGTGTTCGCTTAGGCCCCGCGACCCAATGCATACGTATCCTTTTCAGGAATCAGAACGACCGTAGTTCGGCTCCATAGTTTCCATTTGTTTTGTGTTTTTTAGTTGAACAGCGGTTAAGGTCACAATCCACGATGCTCGACCTTTGGAGACTTATACGCCTACTTTTGGAAAGGACTTAACTTGTTCTTAAGCGCCTAACAAGGCAAAAGAAAATGAACTTGGGTTTGTGTTTTTTATGTAACTACATGATGAACAAAACCCAATACAAGGTTTCGCACCACTTCGTCACTTTGTTTTAATTTGAGCCTTTATTAAGTGTTTTAAGTGTTTTTGGTTGGGTATTTTTTAAGGGAATTTACTTTGCGATTCGAATCACATAAAATTGTATAATGATCGAGAAGCAGATTAGGGAATGAATCCCACTCACTTCTATCCCATTATATAATGTTCAAGAAACAGATTAGGGAATGAATCCCACTCATCTCTATCCCATTAACTAATGTTTGAGAAACAGATTAGGGAATGAATCCCACTCATTTCTCTCCCATTAAGTAGTGACCGAGAAACAGATTAGGGAATGAATCCCACTCATTTCTATGCCACTAAGTGATTGAGAAACAGATTAGGGAATGAATCCCACTCATTTCTCTATCACTTTCTTAATGTGATTCGCCTCTTTATTTATTAATGTTTTAAAGTTGAAAAGAAAAAGAATGAACAAAGGGGAACTAACCTATTCTCTAATCTAAGTTATTCTAATCTACAAATGGCCCTAAGGTCAAGGATAAGGGATCTCTACCTATGTTATCATGCATAGACTACAACCTAAGTTGTTCTATGTGACTGATCTTAATGAAGATTGAAGTCACCACCCTAAGGGAACATGGTAAGCATATAGCAAGAGATAAGAAAAAGCAACAAGCAAGGTAGGTGACTTAATGAAGTCCCTAACCAAGTCTACTCCTAAGAGAGACTACACACAATGAATCCCAAGAGAAAACAATCCACAAAAGGTGGAGGAAGAACAAACAATCGTCGCCTCTTAAACTAACAACAATCAAAGTGTGAAAGAAGAGGAAAAGCATGAAAATGGGAGAAGAAAGCCCTAGGGCAGTAGCAAACCAAAGGAAATAGTGTCTTAAATCAAACACAAAAGCATCATGGCATCACACGAAAATATTCACAAGAAGTTACCAAAGTATCGCTTGAATCGTTACTTAACAATTAGTGAACAAACATCAATTAACCGAAACAAAAAGCAAATGAAAACATGAACAAAGCTTGAAGTCAGTAGCAATTAGTTCATTTATAGGTCCAAGACCTTATACCATTCTATGTTAGTCGATTAACTTGAAACAAGCAAAGTTCTAACAAAACTATACAAAACTAGGTCAAAACTAGTTAATAGAATTCAAATTAGGAGTGAAGTTAGAAAGATGTAATCAAATGCTATGAGTCAGTAGCTAATGACCTCTAAAAGGTGTCTAAGCAATCACAAAACAAGTCAAGAAGTTTCATACAAAATTATAGGTCATTCGGACAAGTTATGGTGCAATCGTTAACCAAAGGTGAGTTATTTACAAGTAAGAAAGGAAGATTCAAGTAAAATAAGAAAACATGACTTGAAAAATTCAACTCCAGGCCTTAGGACCTCTAAACATCCCTACTTATATGTACAAAAAGAAACTAAGTCAATTGCATAAAGGCAAAGCAAATTATAGGTCAAATTCACGTTTAGGAACGTACATAAATCGGGTACAGAAAATCTAATGAAAACCTAACCAAAACATAGAATTAGACTTTTATTTTTTTCACACAATATGGTATATGAGTCTACTGATATCACACAAAAAAAATGGCAATTAAATTCTACTCCTAAAGTATTAAACAAAATTAATTTGCAAAACCGATCAAACTTAAAAACACAATGAACATGTTGAAAGAAAGGATTTATTAAAAATAGGAAAACAATTTCTAAAAATCTAGAAAAAATACCACAATTATTTACACATGTGATTCTATCTAAAACATATTTTTATTTATTTTTTATTTTGAGAGAAAACTGGATTATGAAACAAAAGTTATTGAAGAAACAAAATTGAAAACAAAATCTAAGTCTGCCTAAAACTAGGGGTGAACTAGCAATTATACTTGCACTGGATTTTTGCTAAAAACGCTTTTGGGCTTAAAACTGGCGGGTGCAGAAAGCGAAATTGGTAGGCCCAGCGTCAACATCTCATTTTCACTCACATTATTCATTTCATCTCTTTTCTTTACTAAACCCATGTCATATTAATTTGGCTATGGTTCAGATTTTAAGTGTGACATGCAACTAAAATGATATCAATGGGTCAAGAGTTTTTTTTAAGTATAATAGGACAAAAGGAGACGGGGACCAATCACGTGCCAACAAGTCATATACCAATGATGATAATAAAACAAAAAAAACCAAAAGTATAGGAAAGTTGACCAATAACAATCTGCCACGCAGACTAACCCTAAAACGCACCATGGCCAAACTCAGATGCCGGAGCTACACTCCGGTCATCTTCTCCGTTCAACTCCGTCGCCGGAGATACACCTACACGCCCAGAAATGCAAAAAGCAATCACCTTCCCACTCGGAATTTCGTGTAGATTCCGAATATGGCCTCAGATTTTTCTAACTATTCCTCTAAGCTCTTAACCGAAGCCAATCCTCAAACCCTAGGTCCCAAGAACTTCACTAAAACTCAAAGCCACGCATATCAATTCAATCATTGTCACGCATAGACTTTAAATACACGAATTAACCGTTCAAATCAGCACCATTTCATCACAAACAGAAATCAAAACTTCAAGATCCAAGATTCACGTAGAATGCAACACATATTTAAGAACATGGCGGTCTAATTGTCCTAACCCAATCCCTGATGACGGGTTCCAGGCCTATACATGCCTCTAATGCAATGAAAAGAGAGCTTACTTGTTTGATTTTGGACTGCAAAGGTGAAGAACGCTCTGCTCCTTTCTAGATCTTGATGTTGACTGCACTGATGATTCTTGAATGGAGGTAGTTTGTTTGAAGATGGTGGTGGAGGATGTTGATGTGAAGTTGTGCTTGCTTCTGTTATGAGGATGAAGGATGATAAAAATGCAGGGTTGTTATGGTGTTGCTTGATGAAGATTCAGTGGTGAGTGTGGTGGTTGAAGGTTGTTTGTGGTGGTTTGTTAGGTTGTTACGGTGGAGAGAGAGATGAGAGAAAGAGAGTAAAAAAAAAGAGTGAAAAGCGAGAGAAAATGGGAGAGAGAAAAAAAATGAAGTCCTCCTTGTTTATAAGAAGTTTAGGCTATATATGGTGTGAGCTCATGGTAGGCTATGGTGAGGATTATTGTAGTGTAGCCTTTTTTTATTACACTTAGTAAGCAAGTTTCATGCATGTATGGTAAGTGTTGTGCATGCTTTTGTAGTAACTTTTCCCTTTGTATTTTAGGTATGCAGCATTATGTGTGGATATTTAGAGCAATACACATAGGCATACGCTCCTGTTACTACAAATATGTCATGGTGCCACCTTACAATCCGTTTCGAGAGGATGACTTTGGGGCCTTGTATCCTTCCAACCACGCGTCCAAAATCAATGATCTTTGGATTCTCAAATAGGAGGCATGGAGTAGAACACATAGATGCTTGAATTGGATCTAGAATGCGCTTGGAACTCTTTAAAAATTGAATTGAAAACGGCACCCCATGTGTTTGTTCATTTGCTCACGTATGACTTGGATTCTGGCCTTTATCTTTGGTTATGCGTATCTTGACGAGGTCCTGAATTTAAGGCATCATATCTTCCAAACCGTACCTCCAAAGTGGGTGATTCTTAGTGAATTATATAGAGGACATGGAGTACAGGAGATAAATGCCAAGTTCGCGTCTGATGGGCCTTTGTACTCCTCTATGATCAGCTTCAAAGTTTGCACACCAACTGTTTGATCAAATGCTTGCGCGTGCCCAGGATTTTGTCTAGGAATCTGACTTGGATAACTTGGAACCTTCAAACTTTTCCCTCTTGTAGCTCACTAACCATGCTTCAAATGAAAGAACTTTCAACTACAAAGTTGTTCATCTCCATGAGATAAACAACTTTGATGTTGAACTTGTTTCGAAACAAAGCCTATTGACACGTGTTCAGTAGCCATGAAGTTGACTGATCACCCAACTCCAAAAAACTCCAAATATTTTCTAAGTTTTTTCTTTCTTCTTTTGGTAATTCTCAAACCAACTAACTTCCAAAAATAGTGACCTTTGACAAACTTCGATTTTTAACTATTTCTTCGATTTTTCTCTGACCGATTTTCTACCAAAAGTCAATATTTGACAGTTGACTTTGACTTTGACCAAAAAGTCAGCTTTTCCTGATTTTTCTGATTCCATGTGAATTTCCCGATTAATCCGCTTCTGATCCAGTTCTCAATCAGTTTTCAACCAAAGAAACTTCAATGAACACGTTTCTTCAAAGCAACCATACCTCGTGCTCAAACATTATTTCCTGATTAAATGTTGACCGGATAGTCAACAGGGTTGACTTTGGTCAAAGCCCTGATTTTCAGAAGAATACCAGTGGGAATGATTCCATAAAAGCAGACTTCAAATCTTCTCTTTTTGATCAAGAATTTCTTCAGCAGAAGCTCTTTTCTTATCAATTATGAATACTAACCATGATATGGATGAATGTAATGGATGAATGACCAAGATGAGATATGCGCATGAATATAAGGTGAGGACCAATTGGGGAATAAATAAATGGGCAAATTTTGGGGTGCAACAGCTGCCCCTATTCAATCTTCTTGAACCTGGATGTACGAACGACATAAGTTCTGGACACTAGGGGTGAAAGTGGATTGAATACCCAAAAGTACCATCAAAATTTGCATTCTGTGGTAAAGCAAAGGTGTTGAATAGCATCAAAGGTGGACCAGACAAGTTGCTAACCTTAGTTAGACTTTGAAAAGATTGCTATCCTTAGATAGACTTGAAAAGGAGAGTGCTAACCGTAGTTAGACTTGAAGAAGAGGCGACACCACCGTAGCGTGACTCCGCAAGGAAGAACCATCCTTAGACGACTCAGCCAAATTGCTAACCTTAGTTAGACTTTGAAAAGAAGACACAACCGTAGCGTGACTCCCCAAGGAAGAACCATCCTTAGACGACTCAACCAAATTGCTAACCTTGGTTAGACTTTGAAAAGAAGACACAACCGTAGCGTGACTCCACAAGGAAAAACCATCCTTAGACGACTCAACCAAATTGCTAACCTTAGTTAGACTTTGAAAAGAAGACACAACCGTAGCGTGACTCCACAAGGAGGAACCATCCTTAGACGACTCAACCAAATTGCTAACCTTAGTTAGACTTTGAAAAGAAGACACAACCGTAGCGTGACTCCACAAGGAAGAACCATCCTTAGACGACTCAACCAAATTGCTAACCTTAGTTAGACTTTGAAAAGAAGACACAACCGTAGCGTGACTCCACAAGGAAGAACCATCCTTAGACGACTCAACCAAATTGCTAACCTTAGTTAGACTTTGAAAAGAGGGTGCTAACCTTAGTTAGACTTTGGAAAAAAGGAGGTGCTAACCTTAGTTAGACTTTAGAAAAAGGAGGTGCTAACCTTAGTTAGACTTTAGAAAAAGGAGGTGCTAACCTTAGTTAGACTTTAGAAAAAGGAGGTGCTAACCTTAGTTAGGCTTTAGAAAAAGGAGGTGCTAACCTTAGTTAGACTTTAGAAAAAGGAGGTGCTAACCTTAGTTAGGCTTTAGAAAAAGGAGGTGCTAACCTTAGTTAGGCTTTAGAAAAAGGAGGTGCTAACCTTAGTTAGACTTTAGAAAAAGGAGGTGCTAACCTTAGTTAGACTTTAGAAAAAGGAGGTGCTAACCTTAGTTAGGCTTTAGAAAAAGGAGGTGCTAACCTTAGTTAGACTTTATTGAACACGGCAAGTGGAAAACTGACCAATGAAACACGATCTTAACGAGGACTAACTTTGCATTCAATCCACCTTGGAGGAAGAGGACAAGACTTCTTATGGGAATACATTATCTTGTGCCTTTAGAGCACATACAAACTTGGCTTATGCATTGATGCATGTTTGAATTTTTTCATGGCGTAATGCTCCATGTTCATGGAAATGCTACGCTTTTTGTAGATGCAATGTGAATGCGATGATTACTATATGCAAGAGAGGATGAATTATCATCGGAGAGGGCCCTTTTGTTTGAAGAACTCTGTGGGGGTGCCAATAGACATTGGACTTTGACTTGCAAGATATACTTCAGATTATTGACTTGAAGAATACTTCTGACTTTTCACCATGTGCCACGATTTGGAGAATTTTTAACATGAGGAGATTCCCTCGACTCACCTTTTTTTTTTGAATAACAAATCCCGATGAGGAACCCTTGTTGGGAGGAATGGAACAAATCCGAGGAGAAATAAACTCCTATACTTCGGGAGAGGATGAATTATCAGGAGAAATAAACTCCTATGCTCGAGGGGACTTTTTTTAGGAGAAATAAACTCCTATGCTTGAGAAAATGGGATCAACTATCAGGAGAAATAAACTCCTATGCTTGAGGAACGGAATCAACTCTCAGGAGAAATAAACTCCTATGCTCGGGGAGAGAGTAACTTACTGGGGAAAAGCATTATGATACTTCTCCACTCTATGATGGCCAACTGCACTTTTTAAGTGAATGATGGTTTCTTCAATACAAACCGAAAAGGTCATGTCCCAGGCCGCCTGACTCATGAAGATATCTGATTTACAAAGATATTTGCCTCGAAAGGATCCTTACACCACCATTACTTGAGAAAATCTGCCCCAGCATATTCATACATTTGAAATATTCTTTCTCTTGATCCACGGATCCTTGAAGAGATTTGTCGAATCTCGAGGTAATTGCCCCAGATTGAGTGAGCTTGAGAGATTCCTCGACGTCACTACTTCAGATTGATTGAAATCAAGAGAGATTCCTCGACTTGATTAACCGTGATTGGTCGAATTTGAGATGTCAAACCTTGATTTTCTTGCCCCAGATAGGCTGAACTCACGAGAGAGATTCCTCATCGTGACTGCCCCTGATTATGCACATCTTATTAGAATCCTCAGGTTTACTTCCCTTGAAGTCAACCAAACCGTGGAAGCAACTTTAGCATACTCGATGGAGTCTTCAAACTCTTCCTCTCAGGGTACTTAATCAACATGCATCTACTCAATAGAGTATTCGGACTTCTCCCCTCAGGGTAATCAATCAAAGAAGGTATCAGCTGATTTGCTCAATGGAGAATTCAACCCATTCCCCTCAGGGTAACCAATCAAGAATATTATCAAATTGATCAGACTCAACGGAGTGTTCAGGCACTTGTCCTTTAATAACCAAACAACGAGGGCATCAAACTTCATACGCTCAATGGAGCCTTCAAACAACTTGCTTTGATAATGATTTCATTTTCCTCTACGGAGTTCTCAAGTCCCTTTTTTACTTTGACATGATCAAGCTCTTCGTGGATTCTCATCATAGAGATTTCCTTGATGTTTAAGCAAATTTTTGTATGCAAAAGAATGTTAATTCTAAGAATGATAATTCTAATGCAAAGCCTATGCTAGTCTTGAAGTTTAAAAACTTTTTATGCAATGAGGTGGCCGCCTCTTGTGAATGAAATGTAAAGCGGGCATACAATACCAACATATATATGTGTTATGCTTCATTGAGAGTCAGTTAAGCGCTATCTCATTGGAGTGCGTTTTTGAAATAAACCTTACTTCAATTAGGACTTTTGAGGGTTGTAACTTGGCCAGGTTCACGGTTTTCAGAAACAAAGGATTTTTAGGCTCAAAATTATTTGGTGCCCACCCCCTTCGTGATGTTCTCCACTCCTAAGTTCAATTAACTCAACATAAGTGCTCATCCCTCACAAGGAATTTTTGAAATGGTTGAGGAATCAATGAGGCTCTTCGGACATGGCAGTCGCTCACCTTTTATTCTTTTGATTCATTATCACACGACTTTGTTCTTGCTTTATTTTACCATCCTTTTTTCTTTTTGTTGCTATATTCTTTTCTTTCATCATTTTTCTTTTCATTTTTTTTTCTTCTTTTTTTTCTTTTTTTCTTTGAACAAGTCGTGTGACCTCTCATTGTCTTTAATTCGCTGGAAGTGATTGCGACTGCCTCATTCCATGATTGATGAAGGATCACCATTGTGGTATCGTCATCTTTTGTCCTCTTGGTAGGTGAAGGATAACCATCACAGTTCTTACTTTCCTCAACCTTTTGAAAGATAACCATTATTGTATCCTTAGATGCAGATTATTTGTGAGTTTTGAACACTTGATCAAGTTAAATGAACACTACCCTGCCCCAGGGTTAAAATTAAAGGTTTTTTTTTTCTGAATAGAAAAGAAACTCCTACTTCAAGGCTCAAAGGGGTTGACGAGGGTCTATCTCCCTTATATCTCCGGTGTTTGGGGATTTGAAGCAATGCCTGTACATCATCAGTAGGGTTTTATTCAAAAACACACAATTAGGGATTTTGCATTTTTTTTATCATCATCATTCTCCCTCCGCTCGTTGCCTAAGCGAGAGATTAATAAAGTTGGTATCGTAATGCCAAAAACTTTTTTTTTTGAGTGAAAACGAATGGATTACTTCAAGACAAACATAAACAATGCATTATGATTTTCATTCAGAAATTAACAAATTTTTACATGCTAGAAATGCTTAAACAAACAATGAAACGTTACAAATGAGAATGCAATAAAGAACTAAATGAATGCCCTTGTTGAGGAGACTTGACTCCGTCTGGACTTATTGCTCTTGAATACTTTTTTCAGTTTTGATACCCCATTGAGACTTCAACTTGTGCATAAGACCTCTTGGAGTGGATTGTGGTTATTCCGAAATCAACGAGGACTTGAATTCTGCCTTTGAATGTCCTACCACCTTCAGTTGAATGGCTAGGTGCCCCAGCATGGTAGCCACTTAGCATTATCATATGTTCCTTCCACACATTTTAGATTTCTTCCCAAAAGAAAATTCCAACAAAGGCGTACAAGAGTGGTGCAATTTGCCTTACTTTAGGGATTCGAGCGATGCAAATGATGCAATACTCAAGATAGACAATGTCTTGCTTATCCCTCGGTCGGGAGCCCCAAATATAGATGCTAGAATAGTAATCACCATTATAAATGGAAGAAGATAGTATGATCATCACACTCAGGAGAGCTACGTGAGGTAAGGAAAGCCCAAAACACCAACTGGAATACCAACAATCAAGGATATAACTGAGTACAAGGCATTGAAATTACATCACTTCGTTTCCCATATTGTTTCTGTCTCATATTCTTTCTTTCTCTGTCGACGGTCAAATGTCACTGAGAAGAAAATTTCGGGAAGAGATGACTCATGATATGAAGCCAAAGCTTGAGAATGGGAAATGTCTTCGTAGAACCCTCTTGATTATCACATGGAAAAATATTCTGACGAAGCTGCACAAGAATTTGTAGTGCTTTAAGGGATTCGAGCATGCGAATGGTGCAATGCTCAAGATAGACAATGTCTTGCTTATCCCTCAATCGGGAGCCCCAAGCAACTTCCACATATGTACAAGAGATGATTATCACTTTAGCTTCAATATCCAAACCATTCGGAGTGAGAGTAAATGATCCTTGCAGTTTTTTTTTTGATATCAGGCACTAGGTACAAACACGCAATGTCTAACTCAACGGAGTCACGACCTTTTGTGATTTTCAACCTTTTCTCCAAGAGGTGGAACCTTTTTTCATTTCAATGATCGAAAACTTGAAGACTTCAATTTCCAAATTATTCTCATCATGGGTTCCCTCCTTAACAGTAATAGGAATCGCAACAGTACTCAAACATTCTGATTCATAAGAACTTCCCTTGAGGTAAGATTAACATTCACATTTAGCCTCTGAGGAACCTGTCTCAATTCTTCTGGTCTAAGAGAGAAACCTTGGGTAGCCTCCATACACTGATTCACGTCAATCCCCATTTCTGTCCTCGTCTTATTCAAAACCTCACGGAGTTGTTCCATTATTAACTTTCAAGCACATAGCGGTGAGAAGTCATTTTGTTGTTGAAGTTAGCATTTGAGTAGAAAGGGCCCTCATAAGCTTCTGAGAGAACTATGAAATGCATGATAGTATGAATGCATGTTTCATTTCTAAGGGATCCTAAAGTCTTTTTATCAACTTTTGTTTCTCTTTTATTCTTTTTTTTTTGTTGCATATAGTATCTTTTCTTTTTTCTTTTCCATCTTTTATTTTTTTCTACTTTTTTTCATCTTTTTTTTTTTTTGGAAATAGACTTTAGAATCCCCCACAAATGAAGTGGATAAAGTAATGATGTTATGCAATGCAAAAGCATGGGATCAAGGTCGATATAATCCGAGTAACCACTGTACAATCCTCTGAATAACTGATGTAGGTCAGATGTCATGAGATCAAAGGTCCGACACCTTTTTGAATACCAGGAGAACCAATAGTCACCAACAGAATAGAATAGTCACCAACGGTACCTGTCATGTATATCCCACCCCACTCACAGGTGAATCTAGGTCAAGGTAGGTCAAAAGGTCTCCAGCGTTAACAACTCTCCTGAAACACCATCATTGTTGCAAATACATGCCAACAATGGTATCCCATTCGAGTCTCGGCTGGTCGTGGATCTCATGATCGCAATCAACAGAACCTGACATTCTGTTGGCGTCATGACTATCCACTCTATCCTAGGTATCCTATGTGTCAACTCTGGCCTGGGTATTGGGCCTTTTACCTCATAAAACATCCCACCCAACCTGCAAACAGAGAAAATATGTGGCCCCCAAGGGGACCCATAATATAGTCCAGATGCATGATATGCAAGCGGAAAATAAACATGATATGCAAGCATATATACAACATGTAAACAAATAAACAAACAAACAAAGAAACACCCAATAAACAAACAAACAAAGGCTAGGATCGACTCGCTAAGAACGGACCAGCACAGGTTTAGCAACGTCCCCAGCAGAGTCGCCAGCTGTCGCTACCGCAAAAAAATGGAATCAGAGTCGCCACTAATATATTCATCCCATCGCGGGAAAGGAATATCAGAAAACCTAACTCAGAACAAGAACAAGGTCTTTCGACTAGAGAACAGGGCACGGGAGTCGGTTACGCGAGGGGAAGGTGCTAGCACCCCTCACGCCCATCGTACTCGATGGTATCCACCTATGTTTGTTTCTATCTAAAGGGTGTATCTATGTCTAAAACCTAAATGCGAATGCATGCAAAAGAAATACGGGGAAAAGAAGGAATTATTTACAAGTGTGTTCGCTTAGGCCCCGCGACCCAATGCCTACGTATCCTTTTCAGGAATCAGAACGACCGTAGTTCGGCTCCATAGTTTCCATTTGTTTTTTGTTTTTTAGTTGAACAGCGGTTAAGGTCACAATCCACGATGCTCGACCTTTGGAGACTTATACGCCTACTTTTGGAAAGGACTTAACTTGTTCTTAAGCGCCTAACAAGGCAAAAGAAAATGAACTTGGGTTTGTGTTTTTTATGTAACTACATGATGAACAAAACCCAATACAAGGTTTCGCACCACTTCGTCACTTTGTTTTAATTTGAGCCTTTATTAAGTGTTTTAAGTGTTTTTGGTTGGGTATTTTTTAAGGGAATTTACTTTGCGATTCGAATCACATAAAATTGTATAATGATCGAGAAGCAGATTAGGGAATGAATCCCACTCACTTCTATCCCATTATATAATGTTCAAGAAACAGATTAGGGAATGAATCCCACTCATTTCTATCCCATTAACTAATGTTTGAGAAACAGATTAGGGAATGAATCCCACTCATTTCTCTCCCATTAAGTAGTGACCGAGAAACAGATTAGGGAATGAATCCCACTCATTTCTATGCCACTAAGTGATTGAGAAACAGATTAGGGAATGAATCTCACTCATTTCTCTATCACTTTCTTAATGTGATTCGCCTCTTTATTTATTAATGTTTTAAAGTTGAAAAGAAAAAGAATGAACAAAGGGGAACTAACCTATTCTCTAATCTAAGTTATTCTAATCTACAAATGGCCCTAAGGTCAAGGATAAGGGATCTCTACCTATGTTATCATGCATAGACTACAACCTAAGTTGTTCTATGTGACTGATCTTAATGAAGATTGAAGTCACCACCCTAAGGGAACATGGTAAGCATATAGCAAGAGATAAGAAAAAGCAACAAGCAAGGTAGGTGACTTAATGAAGTCCCTAACCAAGTCTACTCCTAAGAGAGACTACACACAATGAATCCCAAGAGAAAACAATCCACAAAAGGTGGAGGAAGAACAAACAATCGTCGCCTCTTA
Organism: Vicia villosa; assembly: GCF_029867415.1. NCBI lineage: Eukaryota > Viridiplantae > Streptophyta > Magnoliopsida > Fabales > Fabaceae > Vicia > Vicia villosa. Next base: position 20,352 of record NW_026705536.1, read on the forward strand.
AACTAACAACAATCAAAGTGTGAAAGAAGAGGAAAAGCATGAAAATGGGAGAAGAAAGCCCCAGGGCAGTAGCAAACCAAAGGAAATAGTGTCTTAAATCAAACACAAAAGCATCATGGCATCACACGAAAATATTCACAAGAAGTTACCAAAGTATCGCTTGAATCGTTACTTAACAATTAGTGAACAAACATCAATTAACCGAAACAAAAAGCAAATGAAAACATGAACAAAGCTTGAAGTCAGTAGCAATTATTTCATTTATAGGTCCAAGACCTTATACCAATCTATGTTAGTCGATTAACTTGAAACAAGCAAAGTTCTAACAAAACTATACAAAACTAGGTCAAAACTAGTTAATAGAATTCAAATTAGGAGTGAAGTTAGAAAGATGTAATCAAATGCTATGAGTCAGTAGCTAATGACCTCTAAAAGGTGTCTAAGCAATCACAAAACAAGTCAAGAAGTTTCATACAAAATTATAGGTCATTCGGACAAGTTATGGTGCAATCGTTAACCAAAGGTGAGTTATTTACAAGTAAGAAAGGAAGATTCAAGTAAAATAAGAAAACATGACTTGAAAAATTCAACTCCAGGCCTTAGGACCTCTAAACATCCCTACTTATATGTATAAAAAGAAACTAAGTCAATTGCATAAAGGCAAAGCAAATTATAGGTCAAATTCACGTTTAGGAACGTACATAAATCGGGTATAGAAAATCTAATGAAAACCTAACCAAAACATAGAATTAGACTTTTATTTTTTTCACACAATATGGTATATGAGTCTACTGATATCACACAAAAAAAATGGCAATTAAATTCTACTCCTAAAGTATTAAACAAAATTAATTTGCAAAACCGATCAAACTTAAAAACACAATGAACATGTTGAAAGAAAGGATTTATTAAAAATAGGAAAACAATTTCTAAAAATCTAGAAAAAATACCACAATTATTTACACATGTGATTCTATCTAAAACATATTTTTATTTATTTTTTATTTTGAGGGAAAACTGGATTATGAAACAAAAGTTATTGAAGAAACAAAATTGAAAACAAAATCTAGGTCTGCCTAAAACTAGGGGTGAACTAGCAATTATACTTGCACTGGATTTTTGCTAAAAACGCTTTTGGGCTTAAAACTGGCGGGTGCAGAAAGCGAAATTGGTAGGCCCAGCGTCAACATCTCATTTTCACTCACATTATTCATTTCATCTCTTTTCTTTACTAAACCCATGTCATATTAATTTGGCTATGGTTCAGATTTTAAGTGTGACATGCAACTAAAATGATATCAATGGGTCAAGAGTTTTTTTTAAGTATAATAGGACAAAAGGAGACGGGGACCAATCACGTGCCAACAAGTCATATACCAATGATGATAATAAAACAAAAAAAACCAAAAGTATAGGAAAGTTGACCAATAACAATCTGCCACGCAGACTAACCCTAAAACGCACCATGGCCAAACTCAGATGCCGGAGCTACACTCCGGTCATCTTCTCCGTTCAACTCCGTCGCCGGAGATACACCTACACGCCCAGAAATGCAAAAAGCAATCACCTTCCCACTCGGAATTTCGTGTAGATTCCGAATATGGCCTCAGATTTTTCTAACTATTCCTCTAAGCTCTTAACCGAAGCCAATCCTCAAACCCTAGGTCCCAAGAACTTCACTAAAACTCAAAGCCACGCATATCAATTCAATCATTGTCACGCATAGACTTTAAATACACGAATTAACCGTTCAAATCAGCACCATTTCATCACAAACAGAAATCAAAACTTCAAGATCCAAGATTCACGTAGAATGCAACACATATTTAAGAACATGGCGGTCTAATTGTCCTAACCCAATCCCTGATGACGGGTTCCAGGCCTATACATGCCTCTAATGCAATGAAAAGAGAGCTTACTTGTTTGATTTTGGACTGCAAAGGTGAAGAACGCTCTGCTCCTTTCTAGATCTTGATGTTGACTGCACTGATGATTCTTGAATGGAGGTAGTTTGTTTGAAGATGGTGGTGGAGGATGTTGATGTGAAGTTGTGCTTGCTTCTGTTATGAGGATGAAGGATGATAAAAATGCAGGGTTGTTATGGTGTTGCTTGATGAAGATTCAGTGGTGAGTGTGGTGGTTGAAGGTTGTTTGTGGTGGTTTGTTAGGTTGTTACGGTGGAGAGAGAGATGAGAGAAAGAGAGTAAAAAAAAAGAGTGAAAAGCGAGAGAAAATGGGAGAGAGAAAAAAATGAAGTCCTCCTTGTTTATGAGAAGTTTAGGCTATATATGGTGTGAGCTCATGGTAGGCTATGGTGAGGATTATTGTAGTGTAGCCTTTTTTTATTACACTTAGTAAGCAAGTTTCATGCATGTATGGTAAGTGTTGTGCATGCTTTTGTAGTAACTTTTCCCTTTGTATTTTAGGTATGCAGCATTATGTGTGGATATTTAGAGCAATACACATAGGCATACGCTCCTGTTACTACAAATATGTCATGGTGCCACCTTACAATCCGTTTCGAGAGGATGACTTTGGGGCCTTGTATCCTTCCAACCACGCGTCCAAAATCAATGATCTTTGGATTCTCAAATAGGAGGCATGGAGTAGAACACATAGATGCTTGAATTGGATCTAGAATGCGCTTGGAACTCTTTAAAAATTGAATTGAAAACGGCACCCCATGTGTTTGTTCATTTGCTCACGTATGACTTGGATTCTGGCCTTTATCTTTGGTTATGCGTATCTTGACGAGGTCCTGAATTTAAGGCATCATATCTTCCAAACCGTACCTCCAAAGTGGGTGATTCTTAGTGAATTATATAGAGGACATGGAGTACAGGAGATAAATGCCAAGTTCGCGTCTGATGGGCCTTTGTACTCCTTTATGATCAGCTTCAAAGTTTGCACACCAACTGTTTGATCAAATGCTTGCGCGTGCCCAGGATTTTGTCTAGGAATCTGACTTGGATAACTTGGAACCTTCAAACTTTTCCCTCTTGTAGCTCACTAACCATGCTTCAATTGAAAGAACTTTCAACTACAAAGTTGTTCATCTCCATGAGATAAACAACTTTGATGTTGAACTTGTTTCGAAACAAAGCCTATTGACACGTGTTCAGTAGCCATGAAGTTGACTGATCACCCAACTCCAAAAAACTCCAAATATTTTCTAAGTTTTTTCTTTCTTCTTTTGGTAATTCTCAAACCAACTAACTTCCAAAAATAGTGACCTTTGACAAACTTCGATTTTTAACTATTTCTTCGATTTTTCTCTGACCGATTTTCTACCAAAAGTCAATATTTGACAGTTGACTTTGACTTTGACCAAAAAGTCAGCTTTTCCTGATTTTTCTGATTCCATGTGAATTTCCCGATTAATCCGCTTCTGATCCAGTTCTCAATCAGTTTTCAACCAAAGAAACTTCAATGAACATGTTTCTTCAAAGCAACCATACCTCATGCTCAAACATTATTTCCTGATTAAATGTTGACCGGATAGTCAACAGGGTTGACTTTGGTCAAAGCCCTGATTTTCAGAAGAATACCAGTGGGAATGATTCCATAAAAGCAGGCTTCAAATCTTCTCTTTTTGATCAAGAATTTCTTCAGCAGAAGCTCTTTTCTTATCAATTATGAATAGTAACCATGATATGGATGAATGTAATGGATGAATGACCAAGATGAGATATGCGCATGAATATAAGGTGAGGACCAATTGGGGAATAAATAAATGGGCAAATTTTGGGGTGCAACAGGAGGCATTGAAGAGGGTCGACTATGTGTGTAACCTTGGAACATAATCAATTGATGATGGTCAATTATGTGCGAACCGTGTTACAAATGAACTGATGATGGTCAGCTATGTGTTAACCATGTTAGGGATTCAACTGACGATGGTCAACTATGAGCGAAGCATGTTACATATGAACATATGACGGTCAATTATGTGTGAACCATGTCAGGGATTCAACTAATGATGGTAAACTATGTGTGAACCATGTAAGGGCCTCAATTAATGATGGTAAACTATGGGTGAACTATGTTAGGGACTCAATTGACGATGATAAACCATGTGAAACAATGTTAGGGATTCAACTAATGATGGTAAACTATGTGTTAACCATGTCAAGGATTCGACTGATGATGGTAAGCTATGTGCGAACCGTGTAAGGGATTCATTGATGATGGTAAACTATGTGTGAACCTTATCAGGGATTCAACTGATGATGGTAAATCAAGTGTGAACCTTGTCAGGGATTCAACTGATGATGGTAAACTATGTCTTAACCATGTCAGACATTCAACTGATGATGATAAACTATATGTGAATCATATCAGGGATTCAACTGATGATGTTAAACTATGCGCGAACCATGTCAGGGATTCAAATGATGATGGTAAACTATGTGTTAACCATATTAGAGATTCAACTGATGATGGTCAACTATGAGTTAACCATGTCAGGGAGTCAATTGATTATGGTAAACTATGTGCGAAGCATGTTACATATGAACTGATGATGGTCAACTATGTGTGAACCATGACTAGGATTCAACTGATGATGGTAAACTATGTGTTAACCATGTCAGGGACTCAATTGATGATGGTAAACTATTTGTGAACCATATCAGGGATTCCACGGTTGATGGTAAACTATGTCTAGGAGTCAACTGATGATGGTCATCTATGTGTTAACAATGTTAGTGAGTCAACTGATGATGGTCAACTATGTGTGAAGCATGTTACAAGTGAACTGATGATGTTCAACTATGTGTTAACCATGTCAACGAGTCAACTGATGATGGTCAACTATGTGTTAACCATGTTAGGGAGTCAAACGAGGATGATCAACTATGTGTTAACCATGTTAAGGAGTCACTTATTGATGGTCAACTATGTGCGAAGCATGTTACAGATGAACTGGTGATGGTCAGCTATGTGTTAACCATGTCAGGGAGTCAAGTGATGATGGTCGACTATGTGTTAACCATGTTAGTGAATCGATTGACGATGGTAAACTATGTGTTAACCATGTCAATGAGTCGTTCGATTATGTGTGGACCATATTAGGGATGGTCAACTATGCCTGAACCATGTTATAGATGAACCGATGATGTCTGACTATGTGTGATCCATGTCAGGGAGTCAACTGATGATGGTCAACCATGTGTTAACCATGTTACAGATGAACTGATGATGGTTTACTATGTGTTAACCATGTCAGAGTTGAACTGGTGATGGTTAACTATGTGTTAACCATGTATGGGATGAACTGATGATGGTCAACTATGTGTTAACCATGTAAAGGAGACACCTGATGATGTCCGACTATGTGTGAAGCATGTTACAGATGAACTGATGATGGTCATTTATGTGTTAACCATGTTGCAGATGAGTGGATGATGGTCAACTATGCATGAACCTTGTCTGATAGTCAACTAATTAGGGTCGACTATATGTGAACCATGTCAGATACTCAAATAAAGTTAGTTGACTATGTGTGAACCATGCCAGGGATGCATTGAAGACGGTTAACTATGTGTGAACTATGAAATGGATACATTGTAAATGGTTAACTATGTGTGAACCATCTCAAATAGTTAATTAATGATGGTCGACTATAGGTGAACCATGTTAAAGATGCAATGAAGATGATCAACTACGAGTGAACTATGGAATATACTCAACTAATGATGGTCGACTATTTGTGAACCATGTCAGGGATGCATTGAAGACAGTCAACTATGTGTGAATCATGTCAGGGATGCATTTTCGATGGTCAACCATGTGTGAACCATGCTAGGGATTCCTCGATGATGGTTAAACCATGTGTGAACCATGGATGATAGTCAACTTATGATGGCCGATTATGTGTGAACCGTGGAAGATATTTAACTGATAATGGTCAACTATGTGTGAACCATGTCAAGGATGTATTGTAGATGGTCAACTATGTGTGAACCATGTCAGGGATGCCTTGATGATGGTTAAACCATGCGTGAACCATGGATGATAGTCAACTGATGATGGTCGACTATGTGTGAACTATGGAAGATATTCAACTGATAATGGACAACTATGTGTGTACTTAGTCAGGTAGTCAACTGATGACGGCTGACTATGTGTGAACCATGTCAAGGATGCATTGTAGATGGTCAACCATGTGTGAACCATGTCAGACAGTCAACCGATAATGTCAGACTATGTGTGAACTATGTCAGGGATGCATTGAAGATGTTCAACTATGTGTGAACCAAGGAAGATAGTCCAGTGATGATGGTAAACTATGTGTGAACCATGTCAGACAGTTAACTGATGATGTCAGACTATGTGTGAACCATGTTCGTGATGCACTGATGATGGTCAACTATATGTGAACCATGTCAAACAATCGACTGGTGATGTCTGACTATGTGTGAACCATGTCAAGCATCCAACAAATGATGGTCAACTATGTGTAAACCATGTGACAGATGAACTATGTTAGAGATTTGGTGAAGATAATCAACTATGTGTGAACTATGTCAGAGATGCATTGAAGATGGTTAACTATGTGTGAACTTTGTCATAGATCCATAGGATGATGGTAAACTATGTGTGAACTACATAATTTACACATTGTTGACCATCTTATATGCATCTCCTACATAGTTTACACATAGTTGACTATCTTCTTAGCATCTCTTCCACCGTTTTTTCATAGTTGATCATCTTTTAATACGAGGAACTCTCGAGAGTATTCAAATACCTTAGACTAAGATGAGAACTCTTATGAGAATTCATATGCCACAAACTAAGGTGAGGAACTTCTATGAATATTCAAACACCACACACTAAGAAGAGGAACTCATATGAGTATTTAGATACTAAAGACTAAGATGATGAACTCCTGAGAATATTCAGAGCTTACATACTAAGATGACGAACTCCTATGAGTATTCAGATACCACATAATACAATGAGGACATGGATCTCATTTCATTATTTTTTAACTCAACCTTTAATAATAAATTCTCATTTATTATTATTATTTTTTAGAACCTTTATTAGTAAATTCCCTTTTATTATTCTATTTTTTATTCAAACTTTTATTTTTGTAAATATACTTTGAGCACATTTCATCAAGAACAAATTTGGAAATTTCCTTTCCCTCGTAAATCATTTCGTTTCCCTCCCAATTCATTTTCTGTGAAATTTTCCCGCTTCCTACAAGTTCAACAATTCATCTACCTTGTTCATAAAAAACCGTCAAGTTCAATGATCCCTTTTCTTTGTTTACCCGCATCTGCGATTAAGGGTTTTCACCCTTTTACTTTACTCTTTCTGCGATTCACCTGCGACTCCGATTCACCTGGGTATGCATTCACCGCGGATATCCATTTAGTCTCCGTGAAGGTGTCCCAACAGATCTTTCTCATGGACTACGGCTTAACATTTGTAGCAATTGGAGAGTTCCTCCACCTGGAAGACAAAGAGAATCCAGTCTTACGTTCTAGTTCCCAATGAAGGAAACATCCATTTCATATGAGACTCTAATAAAGTGGACTAAGGGTTTCAGTATTGATGATATGGTAATTCTTTTTACACGGATAGTTCTTTCTTATGGTCATATATCTTGACTGTTTTGTGACTCTTATTGTCATATATCATGGTGTCAACCTCATAATAACTGTTTAAATCACAAATAAACTCTGTTCAAAGAAAGAATTTTCGTCTACTAGTTTTCTCTTTGTTTTTAGATATTCCCTCATTGATTAGTTGCTCCCTTATGGCTTTCTTGTAGGTTGGGGAGATGTGATGGGAGAACTAACCAATTCCTTGGAAAAAATCGGCCTGGATATGGGGGCTGCTGCTCTAGTAAGTCTCACTCTCAAACTTGAATATGTTGCTTGCAAATACCAAAAATCCAAGTGTAATTGTGACTGCTGTGAAATTGTGGAGATCTCTCAAACTTCAATATTGAAGATACAAATCTACTATTGTGGTTGTGGACCACAATAATTTAAAACACTTAATAGTCATGTGAGGTTGTAGTTGTACATAGCACTTGATTTTGTCACATTTTGGCATTTTGTATAAACTACCATTGACCTTTTGTTCATGTTCTGTTTCTTATGTGATGTCTTATGTTGGCACTGCAGTTTTTTTGAGCTGTTTAGAGGTATTATTTTTGTAATTTATCATATTTTTTGGTTGTCAACTGCCAATTTTTTCTTTCTAATCAGGTAGCAAATTTGCAGAAATTAGTTTCAATACTACTAAAGTTAAGGCTTGGAATGTTGGCACTAGCATAGGTGAACTCAAGCTTTTTAACAACTATAGCAAACAGTATATATAGCTATGCAGTGGTTGAAAAAAGATAGAAAGTATGATGTGAAGAAGACAAACAAAATTCTCTCAACAGTCAGGACAACCATACTTTATGCCAATTGGTTACTTAACTGATTGAATAGGAGAATCACAAAGTAATAGAACACGCTGAGGATTGAGATACGAAAAGGAAAAAGAGAGAAAACTCCAATTACATAAAATTGATGTTTTGCATTTGGATATTCTCTGTTCCAACGTAACTTGCAATTGGAATTTTTGTATTTATTGATGATAATATGATAGCAGAACTTATGATAGTGATTTAGTATATCTGTTCAACATTGCAATGGGTGCTTTCATGAGTTTGCTTCATGATACTTCAAAAGATGTTATATATTCTTTATCCTTTTATTGGTTCAATATACTGGTTATGATTGATATTTTTGTGTGAATTAGATATCATAACAAGGACATCATGGACCTGAAGTTGTCTTCTGATGGTGCATACTCCTGCGTCGACGGGATTCACAAATCTATTTCTACAAACTACAAAATCCGTCCCTCTGATACTCTCTCCACCATTGCTGGCTCTGTTTACGGTGTATGGTGTATATAAACTGCTTTTTGATTGCTGACTATTGTTATTCATTTTACAACATGTGCTTCAAATTTTCTGAAATATGCTTCTGATTTCGGCTTGCTTGTCCCTAATGGAAGTTATGCCATTACAGTAGGCCATTGTGTGCAATGTAGCTGTGGACCCCGAAACTTAAAGTAATTACTAAGCATCTTTTCTTTTTTCTGTTTGCAATTCATACCTTGCTCTTCTTGTAGATAAATTTAGATACTTTTGTAGGATCGTTTGGTTTGTGGCAAAAGCTTGAAAATGTAGGCGAAGTGCTAAATATATTTTAAAATGATGCTAAATATATGTATTTTCTGAGATGCGCTTGAAGTGCTAAATATATTTTAAATGATGCTGCAGGGACACAGGAATTTTCTCCTCTTATTGCCCTGCCTACAATTGTCGCAAGAGAATCACTATTTGCACCAGCACCGTCGCCATCGTCGTTGTTCGATGGAACTGATGGGAAATCACCCAAACCCTTGTGGTGCCTTCAAATGGATTTACCCCATCCCTGGCTAATGGCCCTGTTAGTGGAATATCTTCTAGTGCTTCTGCCGCATGCCCATTGGTGAAACCATTACCCACTTTGACTGTTCCCCTTGTGTTATTACTTGTCAAGTTGATGATCCCTATAGCATTGTAATCTTCTCAATTTTGTGGTGGGTTTAATTTCATTATGTCTTTGCCACATGAGCTCCTATCTATTGTAGTTTATAGTATTCATTTGTACGTTTTAATTGATTATGAATCTGGAAAACTATTGAATTATGGGTTTAATCTTATGTTTAGCCTTTTGTTACTTGGTGTTGGTGCTTTACTGATCGAATTTACTTTCATCTACGGTTGCGGTGAACTGAAGAATTTAACCTCCAGGAATGCAAAAAATGATACAAGAGTTTTGACATGCATATTTCTTCATGAAAAGAACTTTTAGTTTTATGTTTTCCTACCTTATGCCTGACATGAATTGGTACAAATAGAAAGACTTAGGGTTAACTTTGTTTTTAATGGATTAAATTTGATGATTTTTAGCTCAATATTTTCATTTTTCATAAATGTGTCGCAGCACAAACAAGGGACTTTTTGCTATACACATGCACAAATATATGAATTGAGTAGTATATGCAAACACATCACACTTTTATACTAGTCTGTAATGTAATCATCTTAGCATTTTTCTTTAATTATTTATAAATGAAATCCTTAATCATTGATAAATGAAATTTTGTAGGTCAAATGTATTTGTATTGATTAGTAATCATTGATACACTACCCAGAAAGGATAAAAGAAAAGGAAAATGTTGAAATCTTTTTTTGAATACAAAACTTTCACTACTTGTAGATTCAATTATTGTAAACAAGACCTTTGTTTATAAAAATCTTTAATCCAAGTTACAACATTATACACCCAACTAGTCATTCCTATGTAGTATAGGACTTGGACATGAAGAACATAAAGTATGATACTGCACAAAACCTCAGTGAAATCAAAATTTCTCAAGATTTCTATTCTATGTAGTAAATGTTGATTTCACTTCCTTTGCAAACAAAGTTGTATGAAATTTACATCCTGTTGAGAAATTCATCCCTTGAGTTTGGCTAATCTGCATGAATGTGACTGTGTTGATGAACTTTCCCCCGAAACTATTCCATAATCATCGGTGTAGTATTCCAATCCGCTAACTAAGAATTGCCAAACTAGAGCACCTGCTCCCGATTTGTAGATTTGTAAACGATGTTGAAAATTGTTTCGTACATCTTTTAATGGAACAAAATATAACATAGATTGGTCTACCGCTTGTTCCTATACTCAGGTCCTCATAGAGAGAAAGTTGAATCTCTAGATTACCAGTAAGATAAATCTTCATTTGAATGGTGTTGTCAATCCCACTAGTAAGTATATGTCCCTGTTTTAAACAATACAATCCATATCACAAAGCTTCAAACTTTTGCAGTAATTAAAAGAAAAGAAAGACAGCATAACAAATGGCACAAGATACATTAGAAATGAATGTGACACTAATTTTCTCAATCACATCAAGAAAGATCTCATCCCTCTTCCTACCACCAGGTTCATTAGCAACAACATATTTCGAAATAGTTGTGCCCGACATTCACTTACTCCCGTTTTGCAAATACAAGAGCATAACATTAACAAGTCAATAAAACCACGCTTGACAAGTGATCGACCATTTGATTTTATAAAAATTTACCATAAAAATGGAAGTCAGACAAACGGGCATAGGAACCGCCTCAATCACAATCAGCTCATTGAAAACATACGACTTCAAAACCTCCGTAGACGTCGTTTTCACATAATCGAAATCCTAGAACAAATCGACATAAGTAAAACTAGACACTTGAATACTTCACATGCAAACAATTAAAAACCCAATTCAACCAAACTACAACAATAGCCCCCAACAAATACTTACAATCATTTTAACGAGAAGCTCATGTACAAGCACATAATTTTTTCTAAAAGAATCTTCATTAAGAACACCAAGGTAATCTGTAATAACCCGTGCAGTCCTTTGCAAAAATTATAAAACAACATAAGGCAAAACTTTAACTTTAGCAGTAGCAACAAACAACAATCCAACAACCTTAACACAAAAGTAGTTCACAACATCTACATTCTGCCAAAACAAAACAAAAAAATAGTAAAAATTAAATTCAATAAAAAAAATATTTCGACAGAATACAATAAATTAACATGATGAAACAAATACCTAAAAAAACAGGAGGAGAATCACCATTAAAGTCCTCTTTGCAGAACTTAACTTTTCGGAAAAATGTTTCGGCGCTTTCCTTTTGTACTTCACCACAATCTGCATTCAAGGGAGTAAAAATTAGTGCTGAATTTTGAGAATGATGAAAAATGGGGATGGTGAAAAATGGAATTGGGAATGAATAGAGACAATCGCGGAAGACAATGTTGTCGCTTCTTTGGGAAAGGACGAAGAACTAAGAAATCATGGCTGTGTTGTGTTGCGTTTCTTTCTTTGCTTCTTTGGTTCTTCATGGTTGTGTTGTGTTACCCATGGAGGATTTAGATGAGATAGAGAAAACTTTGAACAGAGATGTGAAGAAATAAATGTTGGGTGTGAAAAAAGGTTATATTCATGAGTGATTTATTGGGTGTGAAGTGATCTATAATAATAGTGGTGCATCTCATATCTATCTCATATCTAATGGCTGTAATTGATTTAAAACCAAAAAAAAAAAAGAAAAAAAAGTCTCTCACGTGAGAGACCTATGTACATAGCGCACGAGAGACGGCACCCTCAAGCCCTAGCATAGAACTTCTCACAAATGAGTTCATCTTAAAATTAGGCAAAACAACCCTTCAATAAATGGGGACTCGAAGCCAGCTATTTACACGTTCAGAAACCATTTTTCAAGTGAAAACCAAAAAAGGCGTAGATGTAACAAATTACCAATATGATAAATCTAATGTCTAATAACTATAAATATTTATAAAATATCACTAATAATTATAAATATTTATAATATTTTCAGTGGCGGAGTTAGAGAAATTTTTTTGGGTGGCCATCAAAAAATAAGCTCAACAAATATAAATAAATATATAAATTATAATATTCAAAATATTTAAGTTTAATATTTTTTTTATTATAGTTAAACTCGTGATTCATTTTATCTTAATTTAATAAAATTTCATATTGATCCACTCTTCAAAGTGTTTAATTTTAATTTTCTTTTTTTTGTCTTCAAAGTGTTTAATTTTAATTTTCTTTTTTTGTCGTTAATTAGATGAAGAATATTAAAATGATATGTCTTAAAAAAATTAAAATATCAATGTAATACTTTTTAAAGTTTTGAACAAAAAATTTTAAAAAAATTAAGAGATTAAAATGAACTTAAAATCAACATACAAGACAAAAAAAATAGAGTTAAAAGGTAGTGCACTGACAGTGTAAAATAGTTTTACACTGTCATCCAATAAAAAATCACAAATATGCCATGTCATTAAATTTTTTTTAAATAAAATTATGGTTTAATTGGATACATGGGTGGTGATTGGTTGACCGTGTAAATATTTTTTACACCGTCAGTGCATCACCCATTTTCTCAAAAAAATATTATCCTAAATATTTAATTTATAATAAACCTAAATTTTAATTACAAGATTTAAACATACCTCAAATTAATAGGATAATATTTCTCTTTGATCACTGAAATTATAGGATAACATTTATTCTTAAAAGATAATGAACATCAAAATTTTAACATGCTCAATAATTAATGTTATTCTAACTTTTGTAATGTTCTGCTTTAACTTAATATAAATATATATATATATATATATATATATATATATATATATATATATATATATATATATATATATATATATATATATAATGACATCTAAATCCTATTATATAATAAATTTTTAAAATTGTGTCACTTATTAATTTATTAAGAATGAACTTTAGTATTATATTATGATTATATTTTTGTATATTTCAATCACGGAATTGAGATATAAAAAATGGTGTACTATAATTAAATTTCTTTTTATGGTGAGGTTTGTTAAAAAAAAACCATTTTTCCTTTTATAATTTATAGTAGTAACTATTCACGAAATGATTAAATCTACATAATACTCTGATTGTCCTACACACTACTCTTCCAACTTTTATGATAAATTAATTTAGAACCACTCTACATTGCATGTTGTTGTTAATTAACTTAATATTATAATAGCTGTTAATTTGTAATTCCTTGTGTCGAGGCAGGTTGTTATTCGAGACAAGGTGTGTCGAAGTGTGTAACAAGTTTGTTACACATAAGTTTGTTTTTAAATCTAGATAGATTTGATTTAGATTTAAATAGATTAGATTTGATTTAGTTCCAAAATATGTATTTTGGGCTTTTATAGTTTTGGGCTTTGGCTTAGAGAGAAGGCTAACCTAAATCTATAAATAGGGAGTAACCCTCATTATTTGTAATCAAGTCATTATCTTGTATTCACAGAAGTTGCAGTTGCAAGTGAATAACAGAATTTCCACAGTTTGTGGGCAGAGAGAAACTCTGCAGAAAATACTTTCTTCTTCTCTTTTAATTTCCGCAAACCCTAATCCTAGTTTTGTTCTAATTCTCTTCATTGTCATCTTTAACGATAAGGAATTACTCAAAGGTCTGATAGTCTAATTCCAACATCTGGTATCAGAGCTCCGGTTAATCGATTCAAGGCAAGAAGAATGGCGATGGCAATGAATCATCCGAATGGGCATTTTCCAGCAACACTACCAATTCTGAAAGGAGATAACTATGAGAATTGGTGCAAGCAGATGAAGGTTGTATTCTGTTGTCAAGATCTTTGGGATCTTGTAAAAGAAGGGGTAGAACCGCTTGCAGAAGGTGCGAAGGAGGAAGAAAAGGCTGCTTATAAAGAATTGAAGAAGAAAGATTATAAAGCTCTCTTTATAATCCATCAATGTCTGAGTCCAGATAATTTTGAAAAGGTTAGTGATATAGAATCTTCAAAAGAAGCTTGGGAGATTCTTGAAAAATCTTTTGGAGGTGCAGAAAAAGTGAAAGAGGTGAGGTTACAAACTCACAAGAGAACATATGAATTGCTTCAGATGGAAGATAGCGAAAGCATAACTGATTTCTTCACTAGGATTACGAAACTAGTGAATCAAATCAAGATATGTGGAGAAGTATTAACAACAAGAGCTGTTGTCTCAAAGATTTTGAGATCTTTGGCCCCTAAGTTCGACCACATCGTGGTAGCCATAGAAGAGTCGAAGGACTTGTCAAAGTTAACAAAAGAAGAGCTTCAAGGGACGCTTGAATCTCATGAACAAAGAATGGCTGAAAGAGCTGCAGGCAAGTCGAAGAGCGATGTGGCTTTGCAGGCTCAGTCAGCAAACAAAAAGAAAGATAAAGGAAGCTAGACTGGAAATAAAGGTAGAGGTGGCTACAACAATTCGACTAATCGAAATCAGCAAGAAGGAAATTGGTCGAATTAGAGAAAACCCTCATATCAAGGCAACCAGAGAGGTGGTGCTGCAGGTAGAGGAAGAGGTGGTGGTTGAAAGCCTGACAAGAGTCACATTCAATGTTTCAACTGTCAGAAGTATGGTCACTATTCGACAGTTTGTCCAGAAAAGAATAAAAGTCAAGAAAGTGATGCAAAACTTGCAAAACAAGAAGAAGAAGAGATGTTGCTGATGGTCACAACAAAAGATGAAGATAAATTCAAGGACCAATGGTACTTGGATTCAGGATGCTCATCACATATGTCTGGAAGGAAAGATTGGTTTGTCAACATAAAACCCTCAATAAAGAACATGGTGAAATTTGCAAATGACAATACTCTAGCAGCTGAAGGTATTGGTGATGTAATGATTACGAGGAAAGATGGAAAGAGGTCAGTAATTTCCAATGTGTTGTACATACCAGGCATGAAGAGCAACTTACTCAGCATTGGGCAGTTGGTCGAAAAGAACTACAAGGTTTCGATTGAAGATAAGATAATGAGAGTTGTCGATGCAAATGGGAGGTTAATCTTTAAGGCTCTTATGTCACAGAATAGAATCTTCAAGATCGAACTCAATGTGATGGAGAACGAGTGCCTTGCAACTGAAGCTAGCAGAGATGAATGGATATGGCACTATCGACTAGGCCATCTCAACTTCAATGACATCAGAGAGTTGAAAAGAAAGAATATGGTTTCAGGACTGCCAGAAATCGACATTCCAAACGAGGTGTGTGAGGAATGTGTGCAGGCGAAGCAGCACAAGAATAGCTTCAGCAAGGATGCAGGAAGCAAGTCGAAGGCAATCCTTGATGTCATATACTCTGATGTATGTGGTCCTATCCAGGTGGATTCGAATGGAGGTAACAAATACTTTGTTACATTCATAGATGATTTTAGTCGAAAACTATGGACCTACCTGATCAAGAAGAAAAGTGAAGTGATCGAGGTATTTGCCAAGTTCAAATCTATGGTCGTAAGACAAAGTGGTCGAAAGCTCAAGGTTTTGAGAACTGATGGTGGTGGAGAATATGTGTCGAAAGACTTCGACATGTTATGTGAAAAAGAAGGGATTGTGCATGAGGTAGTGCCACCCTACACTCCACAGCAGAATGGAACTGCAGAAAGGAAGAATCGAACCATCATGAATATGGTAAGAAGTATGTTAAAAGGCAAGCATTTACCTAAAGAATTTTGGGGAGAAGCAGTGTCGACTGCAACATACATTCTAAACAGATGTCCGACAAAGAAGCTAGAAGGAATTACTCCAGAAGAATGTTGGTCTGGTGTGAAGCCTAGCTTGAGCCATCTGAAGGTATTTGGATCTATATCACATAGACATGTGCCAGATCAGTTGAGAAGAAAACTTGATGACAAGTCGAGTCAAATGATACTTATAGGATATCATTCGACTGGAGGATAGAAGTTGTTCGACCCAATGAACAAGCAAGTAGTGATCAGCAGGGACGTGATCATAGATGAGCTTAAAGAATGGGATTGGACTGAAAATGTCAAGAAGGATTCAGTGAGAATTCTTTATGACGAACCAGCTACTGAAGTCGAAAGAGAAGAAGTTCGACAAGAAGAAGTCAGAGGTGATGCAGGCTCAGGCAGACCTCAGAGAACAAGACACATGCCTGCAAGGTTGCAAGAATGTGTGATTACATCAGATGATGTAGTAAATGATGAAGGTGAGCTGGTACATTACACTTTCTACGCAGATGTCGAACCTGTCAATGCAACTGAGGCATTGAAGGATTCGAAGTGGGTGAAAGCTATGAATGAAGAATTGAAGTCCATCGAAGACAACAATACTTGGTCACTTGTCGAATTGCCTCAAGGCAAGAAGGCAATTGATGTGAAGTGGGTATACAAGGTGAAGTGTAATCCCAAAGGTGAAGTGACTCGGTACAAGGCAAGGCTTGTGGCAAAAGGATTTCTTCAGAAGGAAGGAATTGACTTCGATGAGGTCTTTGCACCTGTTGCCAGGATCGAAACGATCAGGTTGGTTGTTGGTCTGGCGAACATGATTAATTGGCACATGTGTCAGATGGACGTTAAATGTGCATTCCTGAATGGACCCTTAGACGAAGAAGTTTATGTTGCACAACCAGTTGGGTTTATGAAACATGGCGAAGATAGAAAAGTGTACAGGCTGCATAAAGCCCTGTATGGGCTGAAGCAAGCTCCAAGAGCTTGGAATAAGAAGATCGACAGTTTCCTAAGGGAGAAAGAATTTGCGAAGTGCACAACTGAACATGGGGTATATGTAAGAAGAAGCAAGAGTGAATTGCTTATACTATGTCTCTATGTCGATGACGTGTTGATAACAGGTAGCTGCAAGAAAGAAATCGAAGGCTTTAAAGGTGATCTCAGCAAGGAATTCGAAATGTCGGATTTGTGCGAAATTTCATACTTCCTTGGCATCGAATTCTACAAGAGTAGTAGAGGCTTGATGATGCATCAAAGAAGATATGCAAGTGAAATTCTCAAGAGATTTGAGATGGAAGAATGCAATTCGACTTCGACACCTGCTGAAACAAGATTGCAACTGTCGAATAACCCAGATGAAGAGGATGTCGACCCAACCCAATACAGAAGACTTATTGGGTCATTGAGATACCTTTGTCACACAAGGCCTGACTTAGCATACAGTGTAGGCATGATAAGTAGATTCATGCAGAAGCCAAAGGTATCGCACCTAGCAGCAGCGAAGAGGATACTGAGGTATCTGAAAGGAACTCTCGACTATGGCATTCTGTTTCCTGCAGCTGATAAGGGAAAAGAATGTAAATTAATGGGTTACACCGACTCGAGTTGGTGTAGTGATGCTGAGGATCGAAAATCCACAGCAGGATATGTGTTTATGCTAGGTGGTGCACCAGTTGCTTGGAGTTCGAGAAAGGAACCAGTAGTGGCACTATCATCGTGCGAAGCAGAGTACATAGCTGCTTCTCTTTGTGCATGTCAAGCAACATGGATGGTGAACTTGGTTGAAGAGATAACAGGTAAAGATCATGGAGCAATTACCATGAAGATCGACAACATGTCAGCTATCAATCTGGCGAAGAACCCGATAGCACATGGTCAAAGCAAGCACATCGAAATGAGGTTCCATTATCTTCGAGAGCAGGTAGCTAAAGGGAAGATGAATTTGGAACACTGCAGAACTGAGAATCAGATTGCAGATATCATGACGAAGGGAGTGCTGGTCGAAATATTCAGAAGACTAAGAGCTATGATGAATGTGGATAGCTTAGACACAATGAATTAGGTGGTGTGTTAATTTGTAATTCCTTGTGTCGAGGCAGGTTGTTATTCGACATAAGGTGTGTCGAAGTGTGTAACAAGTTTGTTACACATAAGTTTGTTTTTAAATCTAGATAGATTTGATTTAGATTTAAAATAGATTAGATTTGATTTAGTTCCAAAATATGTATTTTGGGCTTTTATAGTCTTGGGCTTTGGCTTAGAGAGAAGGCTAACCTAAATCTATAAATAGGGAGTAACCCTCATTATTTGTAATCAAGTCATTATCTTGTATTCACAGAAGTTGCAGTTGCAAGTGAATAACAGAATTTCCACAGTTTGTGGGCAGAGAGAAACTCTGCAGAAAATACTTTCTTCTTCTCTTTTAATTTTCGCAAACCCTAATCCTAGTTTTGTTCTAATTCTCTTCATTGTCATCTTTAACGATAAGGAATTACTCAAAGGTCTGATAGTCTAATTCCAACAATAGCAAGTCATAAACAATTTTTCCTTTTCTTCTCTTTCCTGTCAGTGCATTGATAAGTGCCAAAATGTCGATATTTTAAGTATATAATTGTGGCACTTATCGATTCTATTCATTCCATTTTTGTAATAAATTCCCCACTTTTATGTAAATATTAGCATAATTGAGTTTTGATTCATTTTATGTATCATTTAATAGTTTTCCCTTTGTTTTTATAGGTATTCATGCTTATTGGAGCCTTGAGGAATAAAGTGTCAAAGGCACGGCTTCGATTTCGCAATTTTGGTGAAAGCCCGCTTAGCCACCGTCAAGCGGACTTCCAAAGACTCAAAATAAGGATGACCAAAATCATCATTTTTGTTTCCATTCATTCATTATTGGATAGAGCATTGAATAAGCTTTCCAACGCTTCGAACCGAGCGCAATTCGGAGTTACGGTTCTCGAGTTATGGCGAAAACAAAATCTGATTTTTAGCAGACTCCGCTAAGCGGAGGGGGGTCCACTGAGCGGAGCTCCAGCGGAGCAAATCAGCGTCTGAATGCAATTTTGAGTCCGCTGAGCGGAGGGGGTCCGCTAAGCGGACCTGCTAAGACAGCAGCTCGTTAAAAGGGGCCAAAACCACATTTTTAGGTCATGGGTTGGGTATTTTTGAGTCCCAACACCATCAACTTCATTCT
This sequence comes from Vicia villosa, assembly GCF_029867415.1. NCBI lineage: Eukaryota > Viridiplantae > Streptophyta > Magnoliopsida > Fabales > Fabaceae > Vicia > Vicia villosa. The sequence goes on from NW_026705536.1 coordinate 39,714, forward strand.
TAGATCAAAATTAGCTTAGAAAACAACTTCCGAGGTTGCATAAGGATGATCGGGGGTGGATTGAGCGTCGAACGGAGCTGACAAACCGGGAGATTTTCGGTTCATTTCTCTTCTTCTTTGTGTATTTCTCTTTGGTTGGGTTTGTTTGTATATTTACTTGAATCTTATGTATATTTACCGATTATAATGTTATATTTAACTTGCTTTACGAATCTGTGTTGATGTTATCCTGGATTTTTGCTCTATGCTGGGGATTTGGGGTGCTTTAGAGATAAACTTCTTGAATCCTTATCTAGGATGATTATCTGTTGGTTCTGAACTCTAGAGATAGATTTAGAGCTAGCATTCACTGTTTGTATCTGTACTTAATGCTTTCGTGTTTGAGCGGCGCGCGAGAGATCGCCGACGCGAGAATACGGATGTTCTCGTGACTTCGCGTTAGAGATAACCTTAGTTGTGAGATGATCTCGTTTGTGCTCCAGAGATGGACGCTTATGTGTGAGATACGTGATGACATAGATGAGTATCGTAGGTTGAGTATAAAGGGTTGGTAAGTGTATGTTTGTGAAGAGTGAATATATTTACATTCCTGATGAGTTATTTCTCTTCTAAGAATGTGTTTATTCTTTTCCTGTCTATATCTTTGTTTACTTTTTTCTCATTCAATCTAAAGTTCGAAACCGTAGAAATTGTTGAATGGCATCTCTCCATCTCTGAGGACGATAATTCCCGGATCAATATTTCCAAATCTTTTTTGTTGCTTGCCCTATGCTGCATTCAACAAAATGGCGCCGTTGCCGGGGATGGTTGTGATTGCATCGCAATAGTTTCCGTGGTCTTGAGCTTTGTATATATCGTATATATTGTATAGTTTCACTTGTATATATATTTACTTGTATATGTTTACTTGTTTATGTTCACCATATAAGTTTACTTGTATATGTTACATATAATTATACTTTTATTGGTGAATGTTGGTGAAACATGTTGATCTCGGATTAGCTATTTCCTTACAATTCTTCACTTTTCAACTTGTGCATCCAACATTCACCAACTTTCTCTTTGTGTATGTTAATAGTTATATGTGTTTCATGTTTGTATATATGTGTTTGTTCATGTACATATTTGTATACTTGTGTTTTCCTTTATGTTCGTATAATCATTGTATATATTTGTACCCGTAACGTTTGTTGAGTGGTTGGTTAGGACACTTTCTTTAGGCTTATGCGGTGAGACGTCACCATGGCATGACGAGAGGAAGCTACTTTCCAAACACCAAAACAATAAAGGCGTCGAGCTAACGACGTAAAACAAGCGCTTGTTGGGAGGCACCCCAACGGTTGTAAATATTGTTTATATTTCTGTTTATGAGATATTTAGGTGAAGTGGTGAGTGATTGGAACATCTGTTTCTGTTCGTATTTTTCTGTCATCCACTAAGCGAGCCTAGCTCCGCTAAGCGATGACAGTAAAATTTTGTTTTTCTTGCTTTGTACCAGTGGGATTCCCATTCCACTTGGTTCACTCCTTTTTCCCACTTTCACCAAGGCTAATTAGTAGTATATAATAGTTTTTTTTCTAATTCTTTTGTTGGTCGTTCGGATTCAAATTTTGTCCGGTAATTCGAAGATTTTTGAGGTGATTTTCCAAAGCTTGAGTGTTTCAACTTGCGGATATATGGTAGGATATTGTTTTTGAAGTTGTATCATTCAAGGTACTCATTTATCGCTTTCTATAGCATAGCATGTTTAGGAAACTTTTCATTTGTACAATTACCATACAATTCATTCTTTTGCATTACTTGCTTGTTGATTGAATAACTTTAGTTCCCAAACCATAAATGTGAGGAAGCTTTCCATTGTTTACATATGCTGGAGGCCACAATCTTTGTTTTAACTAGATTTTATTATGCGTAATCTTTTGTTTATGTTGATTTTATGAAAGCATGAAAAGGATCAAGGCATTTTGTTTCATTTTGAGCACAACCACCATAACCAAATAGTCAATTCACCTTGTGAGTGTGTGAGCATTTGTTAACCCTTCTGAGCTTTTTTGTCAATGTCCATGTTGTTTTTGCTAAATACTTATCTTTGAGTGTTTACTTCTCATTTTTGCATGGATGATTGATTCTTTGTTTTCTTGAACCCTCAACCATGATTTTTGGTATGAATTTTTACCTTGCCTTAGAAGTAGGGAGTATTTACATGATGATGTGGTTGAATTTAAGTTAGGGAGAGAAATGGTTGCTACTTATGTGGTTGTTGCTATGAGGTTGAAAAGAAAGAAAAAAGAAAAGAAAAAAGAAAAGAAAAAAAAAGTGAAAAGAAAAGAAAAGAAAAAAGAGAAAAAGTTTTGAAAAATAAAAAGAAAAGAGAATTGAATAATTGTGCTAATAAGTATTGTGATTGGTTTGAGAAACTTATGGTTAAGGAAGAAGTTTGATCGGAATTGTGTTGTTTGAATCTTTGGTGGATTGATCACTCCCCTAGGTTTAGGCAAGTTTTTGTTTCGATTAGCCTTAGGACTTATCTCTTGTTTGTTAACCAAGCCACATTACAACCTTGAAAAGTCCTTGTGATTCTTGCTTTTGTATCTTCGATGTGATTTTTGGATGAATGCATAATTTAATCTTTTGTTTGCAAGATTGTTGGATGAGTGTTAAAAGTCCTTCACCTTTGTGTGTTCTTCATCCATTGATGAATTTTTGCTAGGTGTGATTCATGAGGTGAGCATGTATTGTGTTAGAATGTTTTGTATGCTTTTTGTGCTTAGGATTCGTTTCGTTTACATGTTTTCGTTGTAGGATAGTGGTAAGTATTTACTTTGTTTATACGTTTTTGTATTGAGCCATACATTTGTTTTTTGTTTTCAAAACTTGTTGATTCACAATTCTTTGGTTTATTACTTTTGATTCTTTGATTTATTTGACATTGTTTGAGGACAAACAAAGTTTCAAGTTGGGGAGAGTTTGATAAGTGCCAAAATGTCGATATTTTGAGTATATAATTGTGGCACTTATCGATTCTATTCATTCCATTTTTGTAATAAATTCCCCACTTTTATGTAAATATTAGCATAATTGAGTTTTGATTCATTTTATGTATCATTTAATAGTTTTCCCTTTGTTTTTATAGGTATTCATGCTTATTGGAGCCTTGAGGAATAAAGTGTCAAAGGCACGGCTTCGATTTCGCAATTTTGGTGAAAGCCCGCTTAGCCACCGTCAAGCGGACTTCCAAAGACTCAAAATAAGGATGACCAAAATCATCATTTTTGTTTCCATTCATTCATTATTGGATAGAGCATTGAATAAGCTTTCCAACGCTTCGAACCGGGCGCAATTCGGAGTTACGGTTCTCGAGTTATGGCGAAAACAAAATCTGATTTTTAGCAGACTCCGCTAAGCGGAGGGGGGTCCACTGAGCGGAGCTCCAGCGGAGCAAATCAGCGTCTGAATGCAATTTTGAGTCCGCTGAGCGGAGGGGGTCCGCTAAGCGGACCTGCTAAGACAGCAGCTCGTTAAAAGGGGCCAAAACCACATTTTTAGGTCATGGGTTGGGTATTTTTGAGTCCCAACACCATCAACTTCATTCTTAGATCAAAATTAGCTTAGAAAACAACTTCCGAGGTTGCATAAGGATGATCGGGGGTGGATTGAGCGTCGAACGGAGCTGACAAACCGGGAGATTTTCGGTTCATTTCTCTTCTTCTTTGTGTATTTCTCTTTGGTTGGGTTTGTTTGTATATTTACTTGAATCTTATGTATATTTACCGATTATAATGTTATATTTAACTTGCTTTACGAATCTGTGTTGATGTTATCCTGGATTTTTTCTCTATGCTGGGGATTTGGGGTGCTTTAGAGATAAACTTCTTGAATCCTTATCTAGGATGATTATCTGTTGGTTCTGAACTCTAGAGATAGATTTAGAGCTAGCATTCACTGTTTGTATTTGTACTTAATGCTTTCGTGTTTGAGCGGCGCGCGAGAGATCGCCGACGCGAGAATACGGATGTTCTCGTGACTTCGCGTTAGAGATAACCTTAGTTGTGAGATGATCTCGTTTGTGCTCCAGAGATGGACGCTTATGTGTGAGATACGTGATGACATAGATGAGTATCGTAGGTTGAGTATAAAGGGTTGGTAAGTGTATGTTTGTGAAGAGTGAATATATTTACATTCCTGATGAGTTATTTCTCTTCTAAGAATGTGTTTATTCTTTTCCTGTCTATATCTTTGTTTACTTTTTTCTCATTCAATCTAAAGTTCGAGACCGTAGAAATTGTTGAATGGCATCTCTCCATCTCTGAGGACGATAATTCCCGGATCAATATTTCTAAATCTTTTTTGTTGCTTGCCCTATACTGCATTCAACAAAATGGCGCCGTTGCCGGGGATGGTTGTGATTGCATCGCAATAGTTTCCGTGGTCTTGAGCTTTGTATATATCGTATATATTGTATAGTTTCACTTGTATATATATTTACTTGTATATGTTTACTTGTTTATGTTCACCATATAAGTTTACTTGTATATGTTACATATAATTATACTTTTATTGGTGAATGTTGGTGAAACATGTTGATCTCGGATTAGCTATTTCCTTACAATTCTTCACTTTTCAACTTGTGCATCGAACATTCACCAACTTTCTCTTTGTGTATGTTAATAGTTATATGTGTTTCATGTTTGTATATATGTGTTTGTTCATGTACATATTTGTATACTTGTGTTTTCCTTTATGTTCGTATAATCATTGTATATATTTGTACCCGTAACGTTTGTTGAGTGGTTGGTTAGGACACTTTCTTTATGCTTATGCGGTGAGACGTCACCATGGCATGACGAGAGGAAGCTACTTTCCAAACACCAAAACAATAAAGGCGTCGAGCTAACGACGTAAAACAAGCGCTTGTTGGGAGGCACCCCAACGGTTGTAAATATTGTTTATATTTCTGTTTATGAGATATTTAGGTGAAGTGGTGAGTGATTGGAACATCTGTTTCTGTTCTGATTTTTCTGTCATCCACTAAGCGAGCCTAGCTCCGCTAAGCGATGACAGTAAAATTTTGTTTTTCTTGCTTTGTACCAGTGGGATTCCCATTCCACTTGGTTCACTCCTTTTTCCCACTTTCACCAAGGCTAATTAGTAGTATATAATAGTTTTTTTCTAATTCTTTTGTTGGTCGTTCGGATTCAAATTTTGTCCGGTAATTCGAAGATTTTTGAGGTGATTTTCCAAAGCTTGAGTGTTTCAACTTGCGGATATATGGTAGGATATTGTTTTTGAAGTTGTATCATTCAAGGTACTCATTTATCGCTTTCTATAGCATAGCATGTTTAGGAAACTTTTCATTTGTACAATTACCATACAATTCATTCTTTTGCATTACTTGCTTGTTGATTGAATAACTTTAGTTCCCAAACCATAAATGTGAGGAAGCTTTCCATTGTTTACATATGCTGGAGGCCACAATCTTTGTTTTAACTAGATTTTATTATGCGTAATCTTTTGTTTATGTTGATTTTATGAAAGCATGAAAAGGATCAAGGCATTTTGTTTCATTTTGAGCACAACCACCATAACCAAATAGTCAATTCACCTTGTGAGTGTGTGAGCATTTGTTAACCCTTCTGAGCTTTTTTGTCAATGTCCATGTTGTTTTTGCTAAATACTTATCTTTGAGTGTTTACTTCTCATTTTTGCATGGATGATTGATTCTTTGTTTTCTTGAACCCTCAACCATGATTTTTGGTATGAATTTTTACCTTGCCTTAGAAGTAGGGAGTATTCACATGATGATGTGGTTGAATTTAAGTTAGGGCGAGAAATGGTTGCTACTTATGTGGTTGTTGCTATGAGGTTGAAAAGAAAGAAAAAAGAAAAGAAAAAAGAAAAGAAAAAAAAAGTGAAAAGAAAAGAAAAGAAAAAAGAGAAAAAGTTTTGAAAAATAAAAAGAAAAGAGAATTGAATAATTGTGCTAATAAGTATTGTGATTGGTTTGAGAAACTTATGGTTAAGGAAGAAGTTTGATCGGAATTGTGTTGTTTGAATCTTTGGTGGATTGATCACTCCCCTAGGTTTAGGCAAGTTTTTGTTTCGATTAGCCTTAGGACTTATCTCTTGTTTGTTAACCAAGCCACATTACAACCTTGAAAAGTCCTTGTGATTCTTGCTTTTGTATCTTCGATGTGATTTTTGGATGAATGCATAATTTAATCTTTTGTTTGCAAGATTGTTGGATGAGTGTTAAAAGTCCTTCACCTTTGTGTGTTCTTCATCCATTGATGAATTTTTGCTAGGTGTGATTCATGAGGTGAGCATGTATTGTGTTAGAATGTTTTGTATGCTTTTTGTGCTTAGGATTCGTTTCGTTTACATGTTTTCGTTGTAGGATAGTGGTAAGTATTTACTTTGTTTATACGTTTTTGTATTGAGCCATACATTTGTTTTTGGTTTTCAAAACTTGTTGATTCACAATTCTTTAGTTTATTACTTTTGATTCTTTGATTTATTTGACATTGTTTGAGGACAAACAAAGTTTCAAGTTGGGGAGAGTTTGATAAGTGCCAAAATGTCGATATTTTGAGTATATAATTGTGGCACTTATCGATTCTATTCATTCCATTTTTGTAATAAATTCCCCACTTTTATGTAAATATTAGCATAATTGAGTTTTGATTCATTTTATGTATCATTTAATAGTTTTCCCTTTGGTTTTATAGGTATTCATGCTTATTGGAGCCTTGAGGAATAAAGTGTCAAAGGCACGGCTTCGATTTCGCAATTTTGGTGAAAGCCCGCTTAGCCACCGTCAAGCGGACTTCCAAAGACTCAAAATAAGGATGACCAAAATCATCATTTTTGTTTCCATTCATTCATTATTGGATAGAGCATTGAATAAGCTTTCCAACGCTTCGAACCGGGCGCAATTCGGAGTTACGGTTCTCGAGTTATGGCGAAAACAAAATCTGATTTTTAGCAGACTCCGCTAAGCGGAGGGGGGTCCGCTGAGCGGAGCTCCAGCGGAGCAAATCAGCGTCTGAATTTTGAGTCCGCTGAGCGGAGGGGGTCCGCTAAGCGGACCTGCTAAGACAGCAGCTCGTTAAAAGGGGCCAAAACCACATTTTTAGGTCATGGGTTGGGTATTTTTGAGTCCCTACACCATCAACTTCATTCTTAGATCAAAATTAGCTTAGAAAACAACTTCCGAGGTTGCATAAGGATGATCGGGGGTGGATTGAGCGTTGAACGGAGCTGACAAACCGGGAGATTTTCGGTTCATTTCTCTTCTTCTTTGTGTATTTCTCTTTGGTTTGGTTTGTTTGTATATTTACTTGAATCTTATGTATATTTACCGATTATAATGTTATATTTAACTTGCTTTACGAATCTGTGTTGATGTTATCCTGGATTTTTGCTCTATGCTGGGGATTTGGGGTGCTTTAGAGATAAACTTCTTGAATCCTTATCTAGGATGATTATCTGTTGGTTCTGAACTCTAGAGATAGATTTAGAGCTAGCATTCACTGTTTGTATCTGTACTTAATGCTTTCGTGTTTGAGCGGCGCGCGAGAGATCGCCGACGCGAGAATACGGATGTTCTCGTGACTTCGCGTTAGAGATAACCTTAGTTGTGAGATGATCTCGTTTGTGCTCCAGAGATGGACGCTTATGTGAGAGATACGTGATGACATAGATGAGTATCGTAGGTTGAGTATAACGGGTTGGTAAGTGTATGTTTGTGAAGAGTGAATATATTTACATTCCTGATGAGTTATTTCTCTTCTAAGAATGTGTTTATTCTTTTCATGTCTATATCTTTGTTTACTTTTTTCTCATTCAATCTAAAGTTCGAAACCGTAGAAATTGTTGAATGGCATCTCTCCATCTCTGAGGACGATAATTCCCGGATCAATATTTCCAAATCTTTTTTGTTGCTTGTCCTATACTGCATTCAACATGCATTTCTTTGCACATTGGGCAATGATTCAACCAGCTGTGCATTCCTTCGAAATCCTTTGGTGAGCCAAACTATATTTGCTACAATCAACCTAGCTCCACATACAACTGTATCGCCAGCTAGTGTAGCATTAGACATAACTGCACCTGGTGTAGCATTAGTGGTAATTGATTATATTATTATTATGATTTTAAATAGTGGTAGTTGATTATATTATTTTTTTAACAGTGTTAGTTGAATATTATATGATTATTATTATTTTTATTATTATTATTAATTATTAATTAATAATGTAGAATTAATTTAAGCAAATATAGATTTAGGGTTGATGTTAGAATAACTTTTAAGATGACATGTGTCAGGGTTAATATTAGAGTAGCTATTAAGTTGACATGTGTCTAGGGTTGTCATCATGACAACTTTGGATTTATATATATTAATATAAGATAAAATAAGAAAATTTATGATTGTGGAAAAGTCTACAATTCACTTATTTGATTTTTTGCCACCACATTAAAATTGTGGTTATTTGCTCTTTGCACAATAAAGTTCTTAATTTTTTTATTAAAATAATACGACCTCATATTTTATCAAACTTATCAAATCTCTCTCCATTCTCTATTTTTTTTACTCTTTCATCACTTTCTCACTCCTTTCTTCCACAAAAAAAATCTATTATTGATATATATATATACGAAAAATGATATTTATGATCGAAGTATTTTTTAGTAAAAAATTGTATACGGGGAAAAAATATTCAAAAAATTTAATATTGATCTAAATATTTTTATATACAAAAATTTAATATTGATCCAAATATTTTTGTAAATAATACATAAATAAAAATAATATTTGTATACGGAAAAAATCTATTATTTACGAAAAATTGCATTTATGATCCAAATATTTTTTATTCAAAAATGGTATACGGGAAAAATTTACTATTGATCTAAATATTTTTGTAAATGATACCTAAAATAAAAATGAAGTCTGTATACGAGAAAAAACTCTATTATTGATCTAAATATTTTTATATGCAAGAAATGGTATTTATGATCAAATGTTTTTGATCCAAAAGAAAAATCTATTATTGATTTAAGGGTTAAATATATGATGCCCCCCTGCCACTAGGGCGAGTTTTGATTTTGCTCCCCTGAAGTTTTTTTTTTTTGTAAACTGCCCCCTATAAAACACAGATTCTGTTTTCAAAAGCCCCTATCCCTTGTTTGGCTGACTGGACGTGGGGGATCTGGCTGACTTGGCATTTGAAAGCCCCTATCCCTTGTTTGGCATTTGAAGTCCTTGTTTGGCTGACTGGACTTGCTTACTTATTGTATATAAGCAAAAATCAATTAAAATTTTTACAACAACCAAGGATCGAACCCACTTCTAGTATGTTAATGTGCAGCATCTCAACCAACTGAGCTATGCTTTTTCATTGTAACTAAATGTTTTTTATTTGCTTTTCTTATTAATCTTTTAACTGAATAAAAACTGAACATATTAATGTATTTTATATTAACATAAAAAGTTAGTATATTAATATAAAACGTTTTATATAATATTTTAAATTTATAAATTCTTAAAGTTATAAACTAATTAAATTTTTTATAAACTATTAAATTTTTATAACACTTTCAAGTTTTTAATTAACGTTTTTATATAATTTTTTAATTAACTTTTTTAAATGTAATAAACAAAAATGTTAATATATATATATACTGAATGTTAACATTTATTTAACATATAAAATAAAAAAATTTAGTATATATGTTACATATATATAAATATACTAAACGTTAACATAAAAAAAGTTAACATATATATAAAACAAAATAAATGTTGTTAACGTTAATATAAAAAATTTAACATATATATAAAACAAAAAAAAATGTTTACATTATACTAGGAGTCCTCAAAATATTATAAACTAACTATTAATATATAAAGTATATTTTAGTATAACTAATATAAAAAGTTAGTATAACTAATATAAATTAATATTGTTTAATTTTTTATAGGAATTGCTCAGTTTTTTTAGAAATTTATAAATTTGAGATGTTAATATATTATATAAAAAAATTAAACGTTAATATTTGTTAGGGATTTATTAATTATTGCTCAGTTTTATAATTGAAAAATATAATTAGTTTTATGATTATTGCATCATCTATATTTATTTTATTTAGTTAATATATATAATAAATAAAATAATTTTTAAAAATTCAGTTATATATAAAAATTAATTGTGTTAAATTAATTGTGTTATAAATCATTTTTATATATATTTTTATAATGATTCTAATATATATTATATAAAACAAACAAAATTATAAATTAATATGTATATTGTATAAACAAACAAAATTATAAAAATGTACGGTTTTTTAAAAAAAAATATTCATTTTATATGTACAGTTTTTTTTTTAAAAAAATCATTCATTTTATATGTACAGTTTTAATATAAATATATTTTATATAAGAGTATATATATTAATAGTTTATAAAAAATTTAGTAATTAATATGTACAGTTTTTATTCAGTTAAAACATTAATAAGAAAAGCAAATAAAAAACATTTAGTTACAATGAAATGGCGTAGCTCAGTTGGTTGAGATGTTGCACATTAACATACTAGTAGTGGGTTCGATGCTTGGTTGTGGCAAAAATTTTAATTGATTTTTGCTTATTAAACTCCCCCACGTCCAGTCAGCCAAACAAGGGATAGGGGCTTCTGAAAACAGAATCTGTTTAACCCTTGATTTAAATATTTTTATATACGAAAATTTAATATTGATCCAAATATTTTTGTAAATGATACCTAAACTAAAATAATATTTGTATACAAAATTTTTATTATTATTTACGAATAATGGTATTTATGATCCAAATATATTTATTCAAAATGGTATACGTGAACAAAATTTACTATTGATCTAAATAATTTTATATACGAAATTCACTATTGATCCATATATTTTTGTAAATGATACTTAAACAAAAATGAAGTATGTATATGGGAAAAAAATCTATTATTGATCTAAATATTTTTATATACGAGAAATGATATTTATGATCAAATATTTTTCATCCAAAAATGGTATACGGGAAAAAATCTATTGTCGATCTAAATATTTTTACATACGAAAGTTTAATATTGATTCAAATATTTTTGTAAATGATACCTAAACAAAAATGAAGTCTGTATACGGGAAAAAACTCTATTATTGGTATAAATATTTTTATATACGAGAATGGTATTTATGATCAAATATTTTTTATTCAAAAATGGTATACGGGAAAAAATCTATTATTAATTTTAGTATTTTTGTATATGAAAATTTAATATTGATCCAAATATTTTTGTAAATGATACCTTAAACAAAAATAATATTTGTATACGAAAAAAATCTATTATTTACGAAAATTTGTATTTATGACACAAATATTTTTTATTCAAAAATGGTATACAGGAAAAAATCTACTATTGAATTAAATATTTGGGGAAAAATTTTATTATTGATATAAATATTTTTATATACGAGAAATTGTATTTATGATCAAATATTTTTGATTCAAAAATGGTAAATGGGAAAAAATTTATTATTGATCTAAATATTTTTATTTACGAAATAATCAATTATTTAACTAAATATTTTTTTTTCTTTTTTAACATTTTATTTAAAATAAATGATGTATCCAAATGCGCGTAACCGAACAGAACCCGGTGTATATACACGAGTTTATTACTAGTTTAAATTTAAAGAATGAATATGTAAATTTATGATATTTTAGTATGCTATTTATAATAAAACCTAACATACTAACTAATGGGCTTTTTCCACAAGGCCCATTACACAAGCCAACTTAATGAACAAGCTAACTTAACAAATTAGGGTTTAAACACTAAAACCTAATTTAACATGCTAACAACCCTAGCATCTTCGACACAAGCATGTGAACAACCTTCGATCATACTAGAGTTCGATCCCATATCTCACAGTTTTGAACTCCTACCATTGGTTACTGATAGCCACTATAACTAGATGAAATCATAATACTTATGGTAATGGGTAGTGTCGGGTGTGGGTTTCACACTACACAAACCCGCCCCCAAAATTACCACCCAAACCCGAACACGAACTCGAACCCAAAGGCTATTCGGGTGGCAAAATAACACCCACGCCCACAACTGTTGGGTTCGAGTTTTTTCACCCAAACTCGAAACTGTATTAAAATACATAAAATATATTTTTCCTACAATTTTCCACAATATATATATGGTATGATTTCGCGCACACAAAATATCGGGTGACACCCGAACTCGAATCTAGTCAACTCGAGTTTTTACCCGTTGACTCGAGTTCGGATGCTAATGAGTCCCCTGAGTTTGGGTTTGTCTTCCATCCTTAATACTAGACACAATGAAACCTTAATGTACATGACTATCTAAAATAAGGTACAATGCTCAAGACAAAATGGTTGGAGTAGAAATTGAACATCTACTTATTGCAAACAATCATGATATTATGCTCATAACGAATAAAATAAGAGTATATTATTAATAAATTAGAAAATAAATTACTCAATTGATAATTATAAAACAAAATTTGGAGTTACTACTTTGATCATACGTAACCTTTGTCTTGTGATGTTGATCGGACTAATCTGCATGGTTGAATTGATAAATATTTTTGCGATTAGATGAATATAAATGACAACTTTATTTTTTTTTACTAATTTATGGAATTAAATAATTTTATAAAATAAAATTAAGAGACTAAAAAACTGAATTTTGAAATAGAGGATCAGAAAACACTGTTTTAATAATCAGACAGTACTGGCCAATCGAACTCGTAACTGGAGGGATCACCAATCTAGTCTGATTGATTTATTGGATATACTATTGAACTAGTGGGAACCAGCTATGACCGGGAAAAACTGATAAAAATCGATGAATCGTCGATTTTGGAAAATCGGCAGATATATTTTTTGAGACAAAACGACCTCGTTTCGATTTTTTTAAAAAATAAAATAAAATCAAAATATAAGAAGACTTTATTCAAAACCTATTTAGAACAATTTTCTCTTGTGTACAATTACAACTTGTTCAAAATTTATTTGAATTTGTATTTTTTATTATTTTGTTGTGTTTTATGACTGTGTTTAAAATTTAAATTTTAAAAATGAATATGTGAACTTATGACATTTTAAAATTTTGTAGGTGTCAATGATATTTTTTTAGAAATTGAGTTATCTTATTCGACCGATTTAATAGATATAGTTTTATTATATAGACCGTTTTATTCAATCAAGTTATTCAATTTATTTTAATTTAATCACGCGGTTCAATCAATAATTTAATAATTCAATATTCTTATTGATTTAATGACGGATTCAATTTTATAAAACATTATCAAAAGGATAAAACATCTAAATAGAAGGATAAAAAGTGTTTAAATCTAAATTTAAATTTAATGTTGAATTCACTTACATAAAAATATTATATATAAATCATTATATACTTCACTTTTATTTTGTCAAAACCAATTTTAGAGGATCAATTCAATAAACCTTTTGCTTTTAATGGTGATGAATATAATTTCTAATTAATATTTTTTTTTTCTACTAATGAAACGATGGGAGTATTATTTATTGTGCAAATGTGTGTATGCACTTCTGAAAAGAAGCGAAGCTTTTAATAAATGGCACCTCATCTGAAAAGAAGTGAAGCTTTTAATAAATGGCACTAGTAATGGGAATCACGTAATCTCTCACTGTTCCAAAAGATAATACACTCACCAACCACATATTAAATAATGTGAGTGAGTGACCTAAAGAAGCCATAAGAAGAGATTCTAGATCTAAGCTCTCCCACTGTCTTTTCTGCATAATTCACTCCTTCATATATAAAAGTAAACTTTCATCTATGCTCTTCTCTTTCACCTTCATATATAAACACTGTTTTTTGTTTTCATTATTGACACATTCACTACCATGTATTGAAGATTTCAGGCGGTAGAAACTTGTAAGAGGATGGCATGTGATTATTTTGACCAGATTCAATCATTTTCAATTATACCAACTATGATTTCCTTGATTAAACATATAAGGTATGCTGTCTATAGTATAGCACTGATTTTTAATTTTATTTTACCTTGTAATGTTATACTCTATATATCTATCATATAAGAACATTTTATACTCTAGAAATTACTTCAACACTCTTTTGGCTTCTTAAGCTTACCCGTGAACATTTTACGTTTATGAATATTATTTTGAATTTAAATATTTTAGATTAATTATGAATTTATTTATATTATGTATGGATTTCTTTATATTAATTAGTATGAATTTAAATATTTAGAATTAATTATAAATTTAGTATTTTAATTTTTCTTTGAATTTAAATGATTTATTATATTTATATTAATCTAAATATTAATTTTAATATTTAGAATAATATAAATATATATATATATATATATATATATATATATATATATATATATATATATATATATATATATATATATATATATATATATATATATATATATATATATATATATATATACACACGTTATTATTTGTGTTGTGCATTTAACATGGTATCTCAAAATATTTGTCAGATGAATTTTACCTTGCAAGTTTTTGAATTTTCAAATGTTGCTAGGTGATACTCACCCCGCAAGTCACCTAACATACTGTTACTCCTGCTCTGAATCAACTGTGCCACCTGCTTTGAATCAACTGTGTCACATGGAACAAAGTTGTCTGTAACTCTTGAAAAGTGTGTTTGCCAGGTGCTTTAAACTTGGCAAAGTTGCGGGGTGAAAACCACTTGGCAAAGATGCGGGGTGCGAATCCCTTTGCAAAAAGTTGCAACTAATGTTTTTGTAAGGTGAACGTATCACCTCGCAATTGTTGCATTGCAGGGTTATATTTGCATTTGCGTGGTGGTTTTCACCTGAAAAACTTGAGTTTTTTTTTGTAGTGGAAGAGCTTTGATGAATTGGCATGGTTTAATGTGTTATTTGAATATGAGTGGTCCTTGAGTGAGTTGTCTAGTGTTATGAATGCAACTTTGGTTAATGTAATGTTTGAATTAGGAACTAGTTCATGTTATAGCAGCATTAGGTAAATGGATGGTTTATTTGAACTATGGATGGTGGATTGATTATATATGCAAACTTGTAGCATGACATGTTTGTACTGATTATTATCTTGTGTTGTACAGGAATATTATGTGAATCGTTTGATACAAGCCACACAAAATGAAAATAATGTGGATGGATCAGAAAAGCTACAATTATGGAAAGACGTTGCCGGCAATAAGTCACGAGGCCGGTGTTACAGAACTTCCCGATTGACGGTTAACGTACAATATGGAGTGTCTTACTTGACATAAGTGACCGTTTCAAACCTGAATAGAGAAGCGGATAGCCAAACCATTGAGACGGTTAAAGCCGAGGCTTCTAAAGCAAATGAAGAGGTTGCATTAGCTAATGCTCGTGCAGATAAAGTTATAGTTGAGACAACAGATTTGAAAAGACAATTTGAAGAACTTATGTACAAGCAACCCAAAGGGTCCTACAAAAGGCTACCACAAAAACCATGTATTTCATAAGTATGCTCCTATAGTATAGCAAAATTTTTTTATCTTATTTGACCTTGTAATGTATAGGAATCTTAATTTCTAATATTAGCTTAGCATTTATATATCTATCATATAATAATATTTTATATTTTAGAAATTATTTCAACACTCTTTTGGCTTCCTAAGCTTACACGTGAACATTTTATCTTTGATTTTTAATTTACTAAATAGAAAACCAAAAATACAAAAAATCCTTGGGATTTATTGTTTTACAAGTTACTAAATCTTATTGGTTGGAAAAATCTGTCTTCAAATTGTACTTGACAATAGTGCGTCTAAGATAATCTTGGTGTTAGCAATTTAAAGTTTCTCATGTATTAGGAGAAAAATGTTACACACCAGCATCTACATTTCATTTATATGATAGCAAATCACAAATTTGGTTTTATTTTAGAGTACCACTTCTTTACTTTTAGTGGTGTTCTTGCACTCTTGGTTTTATTTTTTGATAATTGCTGAGGCACAATAAATATGGCTGCTAGCTAAGTATGTGGTTGAGCTCTTGGTTGATGTAGTTGATGTCCAACTGTGGTAGTGGCTGTCCAAGTGTGATAGATGCTGTCCAACAATAAATATGAACTTCCTAAAGAACTTTACACATAATTGGATCATAGCTTTCATGTTTGAACACTACTTAAAAAAAACTGCTGATTAGTTAGGTGAGTTTGCCAGGTGACAACCACCTCGTAAATTATTGTACTTGCTGGATGCATAACACCTTGTAACTCAGTTTTTTTAAAAAATAAATATAAATGTTTTTCCATCTCGCAAAAGAGAGAAGAAAGTTTGAAATTTTGGAAAAAATTGTTGCAGAGTGTTAAACACCCCGCAATATTGTTTTAAAAAGTTGTTGGAAAATCAAATATTGCTTTTAGTGAAACGTCAACGTGGCAGGTGACCGGTTGTTTCTTTTATTGACACAAACGTTGTAAAGTAAAAGCCACCCTGCAAGTCACAATGTCTTTGTACGTTGCGAGGTGAGGACCACATCGCAAGCTTTTTTGAAAATTTTTGAAAAATAATAAATCTGACAATTAATGATGGCACAGAGTATCAGGTGAGGTTTGTCAGACAGATTAGTTGCGGGGTGGAGTGCACGTTCCAAGATGCAACGTCTCTATTTAATGCGAGGTGATTAGCACTTCACAAGTTTACTTATAGAATTGGGGGAAAATAGATCTGAAACGTAATGATGGTACAATGTAGTTGGTACTTTTGTCACAATCCAGAAACACCCAACGTTTTCAGTCTCTCTCTCTTTTCTGTACCAACACACCAACACATTCCACGCATATAAATCTTAAAACTCTTTTTTTTTTCTTCAAATCAACACAAATTTAATTGCTGTGTTCAATTTTTTTTTTCATTTTCTTCATCAATCCATTATTAAGGTACACATATAAGTTAACTTCTTTGTAATTGATTATATAAATGAATTGATTTGAGTATGATATTTTAGAAATTTGTTGATAAAATTTATATAATTTTGTTTATAAATATGTTAAAGTATATTAGAATATTAATTGATTTTGGTTAGAACTGGTTGTATCTTCTGATTTAGGTTTTTAGATTTTAGTTTATCATTCAATTGTTTATGCACAAAGTCAATGCAACAATAAAACACTTGAAAGGTCCCATTTTTATTCATCAATCTTATCTTATTAATAACCCTTGATCTGTTTATGTTTTCTCTGCTACCTTTTTTGTCTCACTGTCTTCATATGTAAAAAAATATGTAAAAAGCCTTAACCCACACACCACACAATTGGTTAGAACTGTATCTTTGAAAATTTAATTTTTTTAAATATAATATTATTAAAACAAAGAGAAATATGTATAATATATTTTTAAAACTGTGAGTATTACATTTCAGAAAAAATAATATTATATTTTTTAAAACATAAATACTATATTATTTAAAAACTATAATATTATCACTTTTTTTAGAAAAAAATTATTATTATTATTTTTAAAAACTGAATATATTGTTATTTTAATATTTGTAAAAATAGAATAATTTTTATTATTTGTTAAAAGAAAATATTCTTATTATTTTTAAAACAGAAAATAATTATTTCCATTTGTTTCTTATCGATGAGAAAAGAATCTCCATTTGTTTCTTTTTTCATAGACATTTTTGAATCTATAATAAGAACATAACTATAGTGATATCCTGTTATATATAAAAGAGAGGGACACTTTTGTAACTTGTATTAATAGTTAAGGAAATAGTATTTATTAATTTATTTAATATTTTTTTATTGTTGAAATGAACAAGTGTTGTTTCACTTATATAAAGAACTAGTGTCTTACCCGTGCGTTCGCACGGGTACCCGTCGTTTTCGCGCATTGTGATTGAGGGAAATAAAAGATGATAGGGAAAGTGTTATTTTGTTCAATATAGATATTATTGTTGAAGTAAATATCCTAAAAACAAATATGTAAAATATAGAAATTTCTTTTCAATAGGTTGGACCAAAGTTTGGGATATATTGATTAATAAACATTATTTTCCTCTTAATATTCAATATTTCGATCAGTAACTTCGTGTTCTCGTTAATATTTAATATTTTGATCAGTAAGTCACGTTCTCGTTAATATTGAATATTTTATTTAGTAACTTCATGTTATAGTCAATATTTTGATAAGTAACTTCATGCTCCCGCTAATATTCATTATTTTGATTAGTAACTTCCCGTTAAGATTTAATATTTTGATCAGTAACTTCATGTTCCCGTTAATATTCATTATTTTAATCAGTAAGTCCGTGTTCCCGTTAATATTAATTATTTTGATCAATAACTTCGTGTTCCCGTTAATTTTTCAAATTTATTCCCGTTAATATTCAAAAAAATTATCAGTAAAAGGTATCAGTAAAAGATTAAATTTGGGTTAAAATTGAAAAAGTTATAAAAAATACTAATATTAAAAAATTGAATTTTGAAAATAAAAAAGTAATTAAGAAAATAAAGTTTATATGTTGTTTTATTAGTATGCAATAAAAATTGGAGTAAATATAATAAAGCAAATAACAGATTACATTTGGAATGAGCTAAATAAAATGTATTAATAAAAAAATTTATTTAAAAGAAAAGTTAGAAAAATTATAATGTAAAAAAATCGAACAGTAAATATAAAAAGTAATTAAGAAAATAATATTGATATTGTTATAGATTGAATAATAAAATTAAGAATGCATTTAAGAAATGTAGAGATTCTATTGAAAAATAATAAGTGTAAAGAAAATTAATGGATTACTATTGTTTCAACATATTAACATCGCTTCCCGTTACTATTCAATATTTTAATTATAACTCTATGTTCTCGTTAATATTCAATAGTTTGATCAATAACTTCATGTTTTCGTTAATATTCAATATTTTGATCAGTGACTTCATGTATTTGTTAAGATTCAATATTTTAATCAGTAATTTCATGTTTTTGTTAATATTCAATATTTTGATCTGTAACTTCATGTTTTCGTTATTATTCAATACAGTGGCGGAGTCAGAAATTTTAGGGAGCCTGGGCAAAATTTTTACACAATGTTTTTATTAATTTACATCTTGTTTCTACTAATTTTGCCTTTGATTTTGTCTAAAAAATTTGTCCTTGATTTTGTCCAAAAATTTTACACCATGTTTTTATTAATTTTGGTTTAATTTTGTCTAAAAATTACTAATTTTACCCCTTGTCTAAAATCGACTATTAGTGTGGGGAGTATATCCCGGGCTCGCTGGGCTATAGCTCTGCCCATGATTCAATATTTTGATAAGTAATTTCATGTTCTCGTCAATATTAACATTTTAATCAACAACTTAATGTTCCTGTTAATATTAAATATTTTTATCAGTAGCTTAATGTTCTCGTTAATATTCAATAATTTAATTAGTAACTTCATGTTTCCGCTAATATTAATATTTTGATAAGTAACTTCATGTTCCCGTTATTAGTAAATTCATTTTTGCGTTATTATTCAATATTTTGATCAGTAACTTCATGTTCCCGTTAATATTAATATTTTGATCAGTAACTTCATGTTCATGTTAATATTCAATATTTTTATCAGTAACTTTATGTTCCCATTAATATTCAATATTTTAATTCGTAACTTCATGTTTCCGCTAATATTCAATTTTTGATCACTAATTTAATATTCCGGTTAATATTCAATATTTTGATTCCTAACTTAATATTTTCGTTAATATTAATTGAATTAAAATCAATTTACAAATCAAATATATTATTTCATATATAAAAATATTTGAATGAATTGTATAATTATTTTGAATAGGGGAGAATATTTTACTGGTGTGTTCAATTGGCATATCTTATACCTTTTTGCGATATAATTTTATTTTGAATTTTCAAAAAAATAGTTGACATCACCAATATATTTGGTTAATGTGAATAATTAGTAGTCAATTAATAGTAAAATAATCAAATCATAAATAATACAGATATTATAATTAATATTTATTGTAATTAATGCATTATTGTTAAAGAATTTGAATAAATATAATCTGTTAATAGTTATGAACAGACCAACTTGAACCATTTAATTTGCGAATTTATGTGTATCAAGTTAAACGGAATGGGGCAGTCTACATACTCAGCTCTAATTATAATTAGAGGAGTTAAATAATTATTATTCAAGTTAAATTAAGATAATAAATTAATTTCTAAAATTAAATATAATTATTATAATTAGTTTTTATTGTATTATTATTAATCCATTATAGTTAGAGAAGTTGAATAAATATTTTGTGTAATGTTTTATCCTTTTTTTTACATACTACTCACAATTCGTTAATAGTTGCAGATAAACAACGCTAAA
The DNA here is from genome assembly GCF_029867415.1 of Vicia villosa. Classification (NCBI taxonomy): domain Eukaryota; kingdom Viridiplantae; phylum Streptophyta; class Magnoliopsida; order Fabales; family Fabaceae; genus Vicia; species Vicia villosa. Next base: position 60,173 of record NW_026705536.1, read on the forward strand.
CTTGTTTAATTTGCGGATTTATGCGTAACAATTAAAGAATTAGCCTGCATACTCAACTCTAAATATATTTAGAGAAGTTGGACAATTATGTTTCAAGTTAAAATAAAATAAAATAATATTTTTTAAAATAAAGTCAATAAAATATAACGTGGATTTATTTAAATTTATCACCATTATATTTAGAGAATTTAAATCATTATTAGTAGTCAAATAATATTAAAATAGTAAAATAATTTATAAAATTAATCTTTATTAATGATATATTTATATCTATTCATATCACAAATAAAATAACGATAAACTAAAAATAGTTATACTAACTATTAGGAATAGTTATTTATCCAAAATTTCTTATATATAAAATCATTCTGATTTAATATGTTTCATATATAGATTTCTCCAAAATAGAATTTTATTATATCTACTTTTAATTTTTATTATAAGACATAAAATATTAGGGGACAACTTCTCTACCCATCACAAAAAGATGGGTAGTGTACCTTCAACCAATCACATGATTTCATCCCATTTAACACATTTAATTATTTATTAAAATACTACAAATATTTGTTGTTTTCAAAGCATTTTACAAAGGAGGTAACCTTACCCAACTTTTTGAGTTGGGTAAATAAGAATTCACCAAAATATTATATTTGTATAATATGTTCATGTAAATGTCATAAATATTCATTCAATTCTATTTATTTTCATTATTTATATCACTTATTTATATTATAAATATACATTCAATTCTATTTATTTTTATTATAATGCTATTAATTTATCCACATAATAGTGTTAAATTCTATTTTTATTTCCATTTATCTAATCATTATCAATTGCATTGAATGCACGTAGCTAGAATCATTCCCGTATGTTGACATCATTTATAATTGTAACAATAGTTATTTTTAAAATAAGTATTGAGAATAGGCATTGAAAATTGATAATTGTGAAAAATAAAAATCAATTCCATGTATTATTATCTTAAAAAAGATTGTATCTTAAATGGAAACTATAAATATTAGAATTAGAAAGATTATCACTTAAAGTCAAATAATCAATGAGAAATTTGAAAGGTAGTGCAATTAAAATCAAATAATATATAATTTATTTGTATCCTTAATGATAAAATATTTATACAAAATAGTTATTGTTATGAAGAATGAACAGTTAAATCCTCTTCACATAATAAGTATTAAATTCATACATTTAAGTATTAAAATGATACATTTAATCATCTTAAATAAAAAATAATCAAAGGATATAATTATTAAGTATCAATAATTATTATTTTTTTAAGTTGAAATTAATTTAATTTAATTTTTTACTATCAAATTCATCATAAAAATGATAAAATTAACACTCAGTTTCTGTTATAGTAAATTTGAAAAGATAATTGGCATTACAATAATTTTGGAAAATTTTAAATAATATTGTTGCATATTCAATTGGAATAAATTTCGTTCAACTATTAAATTATTAAAAAAAATAGTAAAATAATAATTAGAATCATGTGTCTGAACATAAATAAAGAATTTGTCAAGCGTAAGGGACAAAATTGATGGTTCGTGAAATTATTTGAAGCGACTGTATTCCATATATCATTAGTCAAAAATAATAAAAAAATAATAAAAGTTATATATTATGTGTACTCCTCTATAGTAATAATAGAAAGTTGTCTCTCATTTTAAATAATTAGAAAAATTGTTATTCTATTTCAAAACTATACATATTCATCCATTTTTCTTAATTCAAAATTTTTCTGTTATGAAGAATGAAAAGTTAAATCCCCTTCACATAATAAGTATTAAATTCATACATTTAAGTATTAAAATCATACATTTTTTTTTTTGAAATAAAAGATGGTATTATTTCAAAATGACAAATACAAGCATGGCCTAAAGCCACATAAATGAGGCCTAATTACATAATGAGATTTGCTAAGTGTTTTCTATAGGTGGGTTTCATCCACCCTCTATAAACTATAATCATACATTTAATCATCTTAAAAAAATAATCAAAGGATATAATTATTAAGTATCAATAATTATTGTTGTTTTAAGTTGAAATTAATTTAATTTTTTACTATCAAATTCCTCGTAAAAATGATAAAATTAACACTCAGTTTCCGTTATAGTAAATTTCAAAAGATAATTGGTATCACAATAATTTTGGAAAATTTTAAATAATATTGTTGCATATTTAATTAGAATAAATTTCGTTCAACTAATAAATTAATAAAAAAAATAGTAAAACAATAATTAGAGTCATGTGTCTGAACATAAATAAAGAGTTTGTCAAGCGTAATGGGCAAAATTTATGGTACGTGCAATTATTTGAAGCGATAGTATTCCATATATTATCATTCAAAAATAATAAAAAAAAATATTAAAAGTAATATATTATGTCTACTCCTATATAGTAATAATAGAAAGTTGACTCTCATTTTAAATAATTAAAAAATTTGCTATTCTATTTCAAAACTATACATATTCATCCATTTTTCTTAATTCAAACTTTTTCTTATATTTAAAATCATATAACATATGATTCTGTCAAATTGCTATTATATAAAATCATATAAAATATATTATAATCATTTATATAAATATAATAGCTTACTATAATTGAAGATTTTGCTTTATTATTATGGCAGTTTGCCAACAATATTTTAGGACATTTACATTATTCCTTTTAAGGCAATTAGAAAATATTGAAAGCATCCTTTTGTGATATCATGATGATTTAAAACTGGATTTATTATAAAAATTGAATTTCACAACCATCATAGTACAATCTAAATAAATTTTACATATCAGTGAAACCTCACAACAATGCAAGAAATATCATCAGAGCTTTTTTTGTTAAGTGCTTCTTCAGTAAGTTACTTTGCTGCAGCCCGAGCATCCTTGATATCTTTGATAGTATCATCTGTTTCTTGATTTGACATGACCTGTAATAATAACAAATGTGAAGCTAAAACCAAACATGATGTTTGTGGGAAGGAGGAATGCAATGCATAAATCATATGATGCTTTGTCATTTTATCAAAGCATTTACCTTCCATAATCCATCACTGTTTATATTTTAAAAAATTAATGGTTTGCACAGTAGACTCTGTTCAAATTTCAATATATATATATATATATATATATATATATATATATATATATATATATATATATATATATATTTCATTAGACCTGCACATGTAGGCTTATAAAAAAAACATAACGAAACATCAAATTAAAATAGAAATCAGACAAAGCATGCTTAATTCATCAACAGTTTTAATAATATATTTATGTACCTACCTTTAAGAGACCGCCCTTGCACCACCATGATCACACTACACATACGTTGCTATATAACTTTCACCAAACCACACACAAAAACCTGCATCAAAACAGAATAACAACTGTATACCAACAACCATCATTAATCAATCCAATTCAAAAAACCTGGAAAAAATGATTATGAGATGCAGCCTGCAAGTTACAACACAACAAAGTAAAAAAGAAAAAAATAAAAAAAGCGATGGTATAGAAGGAACCAAAACAGGTCCGAAAACACACGGGAGAACTACCAACGTTTCCGACGAAACACCGGGCGTAACCTCCACATCATGCCGCTTCAAACCGTGATAACCCACATAGACCACCACCATCTCTGCTATTCTCTCAACAGGCCTTGACATGATAATGCAAATTCACACTGCACTGAATGATAACCGCAGAAGTTAGCAAGCATGGAAAGAGAAGAATGAAATCACTGATAAATAGGCAAGCCATTTAAACACATAATTACTGCAATTGTGCAGTTTGGAACGTGGACAGGCACAGAATAATGGACCTTACATAACTGCAGCAACATGAGAAGCTGTGAGGGTGAAACTTCCACAGCAATAACTGCCGCAGCCCACCAGGCAGTTGAAGGATCAAAAATTCTGTAGTAACCACCAAAGCTGATGTGGATCAACCATAGAAGAGTTGCTGATGTGGATAGCCTAAGAAAGTCTCAAATGGTAGACTTTTCTTATATGATAGATTTGTCTCTTACTCTACTTCAAAGAAATTTAATAATTTTTTTATTTTTTTTTATTTTTTATTTTAGAAATTAACCTTTAAAGTTATTGTATGCAAACTCTATTTACCGTTTGTTTAGTAAAAACTAATTGAATTATTTTATAGCTACGTTTCAAACGAAACTAATATATTTTGCTTATACTTATACGTGTTGAACTATTTTAATGTTTGATGAAATTTAAATATTATGAAAATTAAATATCTCAAATAAAAACACATAAAAAATGTTTACAGTAATGACTTGACATCTCCTTTCTTTGATGGATATGTCATTTGTGGATAGTCTCTCATGCCTTGTTATAACATTACAGTCTAATATGTTTACTATGTTTTAACATAGAGTTATATAATTGTTATAACTAATCAAAATTCCCGGATTGGTTAATTGATTAAAATGTTTTGTGATTATTATAACGGATATGTATTAGTATGGAAAATTACAAGTGCTATCATAGTTGGATGTCCGATCGTATGTATGCTGGGAGACGTGGACTTAAACCACTTTTTGAGGAAGGAGTTAAATTGTTTATTAAATGGGCATTTGATCAAGAATGTTGTCTGACACAGGGAGAAGTGAGATGTCCGTATTCTGTAAGCAATTAGTTTTTTAATTTCTAACCATCTTGTTTTAATTTCTTTATTGTAGGAAAAGTGTGTATGGCACGCACTAGATAATGAGCTGGTTGAGATTAATTTTAGGAAAAGAGCATCAGCACGACTTTCAGACATGCTTAGGCGTGCTAGGCTTGGATATGAAGAAAGAGGGATCAGATCTCCATGGATGGAAGAAAATGTATTTAAAGAAATGCTTGTTTATTTGAAATCAGATCAATTTAAGACAAAATTTGAAAAAGCAAAGCAGCGTAGAGCATTAGAAAGGGGAGCCGCTAATCATAGAGCCGGAAGCATTAGTATTGCTGACCGGATGGTAATATATTTTGATCTCACTACTTTTTTTAAATTATATTCTTAATTGTGTTATATTTTTATTGAAGTTCTATGTGTTTTAGGCTGTGGCTAAGAGAAGAACTCCATTAATACAAGAGTTTCACGAGAGGATTTATATGGGAAGAGATGGAGAGTATTGCGACGACAGTGTTAGAGATACTCAAGTAAGATGATATTACTATTTCTTCTCTTTGTTTTAATTTTGATCTCTAGTTAATTTTACTTCTCATTAGAAGGTATTAAGTTTGATTAAGTATGGCTAAATAAATAAGCACCATCAAAATGGTCATACTCGTTGATATTCGTTAATTAGGAGAAAAAATTATGAATTATTTTTTATAAAAGTTACTTTTTGTTTTTAGTGACACGACTCCAAACGTATATGTAGAGCACCCTTCCATTAGTGGCCTTTGAATGACTTTTGATCCAATGTTTTTATAAAAATTGCCTATACTTTTTATTTCATTTTATGGCATTCACTATATATTTTATATAAATAAATTATCTAAACTCTATTATTTTATTTTATTCATTTATGTATGTGTAGGCGGAGTACCCAAGAATGGTGAAGAAAACAAAAATAACATGGACATCTCAGATCCCGAGTAAATATTATTTTGAATTTAAATATTTTGGATTTATTATGAATTTCTTTGTGTTAAGTATGAATTTAAATATTTAGAATTAATTATAAATTTAGTATTTTAAAAAAAATTTGAATTCAAATTATTTATTATATTTATATTATTCTAAATATTAATTTTAATATTCAGAATAATATATATATATATATATATATATATATATATATATATATATATATATATATATATATATACATATACTATTATTTGTGTTGTCTATTAAATATGGTATCTCAAAATATTTGTCAGGTGAAATTCACCCTGCAAATTTTTGAATTCAAATATTGCTAGGTGAAACTCACCCTGCAAGTCACCTAACATACTACTACTCCTGCTCTGAATCAACTGTGTCACTTAGTCTGAATCAACTTTGTCACATGGAACGAAGTTATTTGTAACTCTTGGAAAGCGTGTTTGCGGGGGTACTTTAAACCTGGCAATAATGCCGGGTGATAACGACCTGGCAAAGTTGCGGGGTGTTAATCCCCTTGTAAAATATTGAGACTAACGTTTTTGTAGGGTGAGCGTATCACCTGGCCAATGTTACGTTGCAGGGTGATATTTGCATTTGAGGGGTGGTTTCACTTGGCAAACTTGAGTATTTTTTGTAGTCGAAGAACTTTGAATTGGCATGGTTATATGTGTTATTTGAATATGAGGGGTCCTTGAGTGAGTTGTTTAGAGTTATGAATGCAATTTTGGTTGATGTAATGTTTGAATTAGGAACTAGTTCATGTTATAGCAACCTTAGGTAAATTGATGACTTATTTGAACTATGGTTGGTGGATTGATTATATATGCAAACTTGTAGGATGACATGTTTGTACTGATTATTATCTTGTGTTGTATAGGAAGATTATGTAAATCGTTTAATACAAGCCACATAAAATGATAATAATATGGATGGGTCAGAAAAGCTACAATTATGGAAAGAAGTTGTCGGCGGCAAGTCACGAGAACAGTGTTACAGAACTGCCCGAATGGCAATAAACGTACAATATGGAATGTCTTACTTGACATAAGTGACTATTTCAAACCTGAATAGAGAAGCGGATAGCCAAACCATTGAGACGGCTAAATTCGAGGCTTCTAAAGCACGTGAAGAGGCTGCATTAGCTAATGCTCGTGCAGATAAAGCTATAGTTGAGACAACAGGTTTGAAAAGACATTTTGAAGAGTTTATGTACAAGCAACCCAAAGGGTCCTACAAAGATCTACCATAAAAACCATGTATCTCATAAGTAAATGAGCAACATGCTCCCTAGGACTTGCTTCATTATTATAGAATTATTTTCTCCATGGCATTTTCTTGCGGCTGTTGCTCCAAAAGACTTTTCAAAAATATCCGAAGCTTCTTTTGCATATTCTACATAACTAAACTTTTCGAAATTATCTCGACTCAGTCATTGATGAATTATAAAGAGATCCGTATAATTCTTCTTCTTCAATTTTTTATGTGCAGTTTTTTGTTCATCCGTTGCGTTTTCTTCAAACGGTGCTACCACTTCTTTCACAACATCCCAGATCTTGATAACAGAAAACAATCTTCATTTACTTGTATCAATTTTCATAGTTATCTACTTTCGAAATTGAAATACTCGCTGGAAAGTGCCCGTTTGTTATATCAATTTACAATAATTAATCGACTATATATGTCAATTTAGAATTAAATTCTAGCTATAAAACTTCATAAGATATTGTTAATATTTCATCTCAAATAATAATTATAAAATAGTCATTAGTTTTACTATTATTAATATTAAAATTTTATTTTTCTTATTTATTTTAAGAATTTTGGAATTTTAGTTTGAAGTCTAATTTATTTTGCATTTGCGGGGTGGTTTCACTTGGCAAACTTGAGTTTTTTTTGTAGTGGAATATCTTTGAATTGGCATGGTTGTATGCGTTATTTGAATATGAGTGGTCCTTGAGTGAGTTGTTTAGAGTTGTGAATGCAACTTTGGTTGACGTAAAGTTTGAATTAAGATCTAGTTCTTGTTATAGCAGCCTTAGGTAAATGGATGGTTTATTTGAACTATGGCTGGTGGATTGTTATACGCAAACTTGTAGCATGACATGTTAATACTGATTATTATTTTGTGTTGTACATGAAGATTATGTGAATCTTTTGATACATTCCGCACAAAATGATAATAATGTGGATGGGTCAGAAAAGCTACAATTATGGAAAGAAGTTGTCGGCGGTAAGTCACGAGACCACTGTTACAGAACTGTCTGAATGATGGTTAACGTACAATATGGAGTGTCTTACTTGACATAAGTGATCGTTTCAAACCCGAATAGAGAAGCAAATAGCCAAACCATTGAGACGGCTAAAGCCGAGGCTTCTAAAACACATGAAGAGGCTGCATTAGCTAATGCTCGTGTAGATAAAGCTATAGTTGAGACAGTCTTCATTTACTTGTATCAATTCTCATAATTGTCAACTTTTATAATTGAAATACACGCTGGAAAGTGTCAGTTTGTTAGATCAATTTACAATAATTAATTGACAATATATGCCAAATTAGTATTAAATTTTAGCTATGAAACTTTAATTGATATTGTTAATATTTCATCTCAAATAATAATTGCAAAATAGTCATTAGTTTTACTATTATTAATATTAAAATTTTATTTTTCTTATTTATTTTTAGAATTTTGGAATTTTAGTTTGAAATCAAATTTATTTTGATTAAATCTCTCAAACTTAGAATCTTTAATTAATTAAAAATTTGGGTCAATTCAAGTTTTAAATTTATTTTTAATTTGATTTAATTTTTTAAAAAGAAAAATAATAAATTTTAACGTAATCATTCTAAAATACAGTCTATTAAAACATATTAGCTTGTTTTTAAATATAATAAATGGATTAATAATTTATTTTAATATTTTTTGTATGCATTTAAAAATATCAAAATACTTTTTTAAAGTTTGTTATAAAATAAAATAAAAACAGTGACATTTATGTATTAGTTTGGAAGCATGAAATGAATCAAAACAACAAAAATAAAATAAAATAAAAAGCAAATTCTTATCTATCCATTTCAAAAAAAGTTGTGTAACTTTACCCTACATAGTGAATGAATGAGTTAAATTAACCAATGAAACACAATTTAACTCAACCAGAGAAGCTAGTTGTACAACACAACCAAATAAACCCAAGAATAGATTCTAGATCTAAGCTCTCCCACTTACTTCTATGCATAATTTACTCCTTCATTTATTTCACTAACATGTGATTACTTTTCCTTTTTTAGTGCAAGTATTGAAGATTTCAAGCGGTAGAAACTTGTAAGAGGATGGCATATGATTATTTTGACAAGATTCAAGAAATTGCAATTATACCAACTATGATTTCCTTGATTAAACATATAAGGTATGTTGTCTAAAGTATAGAAAATATTTTTAAGGAGTTTGTTTTATTTGACCTCAAATGCATAACAAGAATCATAATTCTCTAATATTAGCTTAGCAATTCTATATCTATCATATAACAACATTTTATACTCGGAAATTACTTCAACAATCTTTTGGCTTCTTTAGCTTACACGTGAACAATTTTACCATTGATTTTTAATTTACTAAATAGAAAACCATATTTTAATTTACCGACACATCCTTGGGATTTATTGTTTTACAAGTTACTAAATCTTCTTGGTTGGTAAAGACTCTCTTCAGATTTTACTTGACAATAGTGTAGCTAAGATAATTTTGGTGTTGGCAATCTAAAGTTTCTCATGTACCAAGAGAAAAATGTAACACAACTAGCATCTACATTTCATTTATATGATAGCAAATCAAAAAATTTATTTTATTTTAGAGTATCTTTTACACTACTAGAAAAAGTTGAAATATCCATGGAAATTTAAAATAATATCATTAATTATCGGAAGAAATTGATGTGATGTATAAATATTTAAACAACACAGTGAATGAAATAAACAAAAGTATTATATTATTAATAGAAGATACCAATAGAATTGCAGATTATACCTTTAATAAAATAAAAAATGGTCGTAGTGAAATAAATAATATACATGAAACCCTTGATGAAATTAATAGATATAAAGAAATTGATGAAGATATAAATATTCAAAAAATTAAGAAATTTTTTTATCAATTAGAATCCTTGTTAAAACATGAATAAAGTAATAGAAGTATAACAATAAAAGATTTAGAAGAAATATTAGTTAGAACAAAAGAAGTAAACCAACTAAAAGTAGTTAAACAAGGTCTTCAAATTCAAGGTCTTCGCTTGGAGACTCCTCATATCAAGACTACCGGTAAAGGAATCGCTTTTAAGAAGAGGTGTCACCATCGACGCTACCAATGCTTGTTGTGAGTTTTGTCGGCTGCAACCGGAAAATTTGAACCATCTATTCTTCGATTGTCCCGTCTCAAAGCTGTTGTGGGGCAAAATTTTCACATGGATGGGAGTTGATCTCTCATTCTCTCTTGATGAGTTTATGGTGTTTGGCAAGTTTCATGACAAGGTAAAAATGGCAAATTCAAGACTGAAAATCAACACTATTTGGATAGCTACAACTTGGAGCATTTGGTTCATGAGAAACGCGATGATATTTGATAAGGTGCCGTATAGTTTCGACGTGGTGTATTCTAATATCTTGTATTTATCTTGGAATTGGCTAGCTAGTAGCAACCCTTTGTCCTTCTGTAGCTTCTATGACTAGTTTAAATCCCCTTTGGATTGTTTCAATTCTCTGTAATTTCTCTGCTGTAAGGGTTGCACCCCTAGTGCGATTACTTATATCAATTGCCTATTGAAAAAAAAAGAAGAACCTATAACCACATTTAGGTTAATAAACCCATCATCTTCATGGAGGGGTTAAAAACTGAATACATAGAAGCATTAAGAAGTTCTAATGATATTGAAGAAATTAGAAAATTAATGTAACAACTACAAATAATAAAAGAAGAAAGTAGGAAAGTATGAAAAATGGAAAAAATAGAAACTAAGGAAGAGAATGAAGAAGTCATATTAAATTATAATTCTTCAGAAATAGGATTTGAATTAGGATCTGAATCAGATATAGACGAAATATTCATGGAAAAAGGAGAAAAGAGTAATTCTAAACAAAAAAGAAAACGTGAAGAGAGTTGGAATCCTCATAGTTCTTGTGAAAACTATGAAAATGAAACTATGAATCAAAGAGGTTATACAAAGGCTAGTGGAAAATGGACAAAAGTTGCGGAAGAATTTAAACCATACTATGAAGAAACTAAATCTAAAAAAATTATTAAATTTAGACTGTGTAAGAAATCCAGAGGATATACTACAAAGGTGGTCTAATGATATGATTATGCTTACAGCAACCGATGATAAATTTTCTAAGATAAACCTAATGGATGTCAATAATTTAATAGCTTATAGAACAACATGAAATGTGCTGAAATTCTTAACAAGTATTAGCAATGAAACATGGCATCAATATACAGGGATGGTAGAAAATAATCAACAATTTGCTAAATTAATAATGGAATTAATATATAAAGAATTCATAGGCTACAACACTCTTGAACATAAAACAGAAGTAAATAAACTTTTACGACAAAAGGCAGAAATTCATTTAATTAATATGCAGATATGTAATATGTGTGAAATAGATAGTTTCATTTGTGAGTATAAAAAATACTATTATGAATTAGATAATGAAACTAGAGAAATATATAGAGGAGTCTTCATATCCAAGTTGTCATATCCACTTAGTGCAAAAATAAGAGATATATAGAAATCCCAACCAATTGAATTAGGTGATAGCTTAGGAGAAATTATTCAAATCTTATATAATGAATTAAGACGTCAATGTATAAAGAGTACAAGAGCTAAAAAATTAAATAGAGGTAGAACCTCACTTTGTTGTGATATACCAGAAATAGAGCAACCAGGAAATTATGTTTGTAATCAACGAAGTAGAAAAAGTTATAAAAGAAAACATAAATTAAGAAAAACTTATCCAAGAAAAAAGGCTTATAAAAGTACTAGAAGAAAGTATTTTAGAAAGAGAAAACAAACACCTAAAAAATGTTGTCCAAGAGGAAAAAAAATGTGTATGTTGGATATGTAATGTAGAAGGTCATTATGCCAATGAATGTCCAACAAAGAAAGAAAAAGATCTTAAAGAAAAGTCAAAACTTATAAAGAAAGTATAAAAAATATATAATTTAGAACCATTAGAAGATGAACTAAGTGATTATGACTGTAGTGTATATGAATATATAGAGGATGAATTATCTTCAGAAGAAACTGAATCTGAATAGTACATGTATCAAAATTAAAATTGAAAAAGAAAACAAAGAAACTGAAGCCTATATAGATACAAGAGCAAGTATTTGTATAGAAACCAAAACATTATTTAGTAAATAGAAAAGATTAGAGAAACCATTAAAGATTCAAATAGAAGATGCCTCAATACACCCACTAAATTGGGCAGCTACAAAAATTACTTTAAATATTGAAAATAACTTATTCATAGTACCTACAATATATCAACAAGAAATATGATTAGATATAATAATAGGAAATAATTCTTACGATTATATGCACCATTTTGCCAATAATTAGAGTATATATCGATTAAGGCTCCATATATTAAAGGAAAACAACTGAAAGAAATTATAGATATCCCTATTATTCATTCCTCACAAACAATTTATTCAAGAAAACAATCAGAGCTCTCCAGACTAAAACGTGGTGAAATTATGGATTTAGTTTGTAGAAAAATGCGTTATACATTAATTAATTTAGAACCAGGAAGAAAAATCCCAATACATATTGAAGAACTATTAGATAAAGTGTGTAGTGAAAACCCACTAGATCCAAAAATTAATAATAAAAACATGAAACTAGTTGAATTGAAACTAAAAGACCCAACAAAAGAAATCAAATGTAAACCTATGATTTACACAAAACAAGATAGAGATGAATTTGCTGAACATATTAAGCAAATGTGTGAAAAATGATTAATAAGACCATCAAAAAGTAAACATTCAACACCATTATTTTATGTTGAAAATCATAATGAGATTGAAAGAGGAAAGAGAAGGATGGTAATTAATTATAAACAAATAAATGATGCTATGGAAGGTGATGCGTATTTTCTTCCAAGAAAGGATTTAATTATTGAAAGAGTTAGAAATATGAATTGGTTTAGTACTTTTGATTGTAAATCTGGATTTTATCAAATAAGATTGTCATAAGAATCTAAAGCTCTAACAACATTTAGTTGCCCTCAAGGTCAATATGAATGGAATGTTCTTCCAATGGGAATGAAACAATCACCAGATGTTTTCCAACGCAGGATGAACTCTATCCTTAAAGAATTCAAAGATTTTTGTCTTATTTATATTGATGATATATTAGTTTTTTCAAATAAGGATCTAGATGATCACTTTAAAAAGGTAGAATTAGTACTTAATAGGTGTTTAGAACATGGAGTAGTATTAAGTAAGAAAAAAACTATAGTAGCTCAAAATAAAATCAATTATTTAGGATTAGAAATTGAAAAAGGGAAAATAATCATGCAAAAACATGTATTAGAAAAACTTCAAAATTTTCTCACTAAACTAAAAGACAAAAAGGAGCTACAAAGATTTCTTGGATAACTAACATATATTTCAAATGAAGGTTTTATTAAAAGTTTTGCAGTTGAAAGAAAATTACTTCGACAAAAACTTAAGAAGGATGCTATTTGGTCATGGACCGAAGAAGACGAACTACTTATTACTAAATTGAAATATTTATGTCAAGATCTTCCTGAATTATATCATCCATCAGATGATGATCTAATTATTATTAAAACTGACGCATCAAATGAATGTTGGGGAGGTGTTATGAAGGCTTAGCCCCTTGGCCAAAAGAAAGAATTACTATGTAGATATATGTCTGGAACCTTTTCAGACAGTGAAATTAGTTATCCAACTCATGAAAAAGAAACATTAGTATTAATTCGGATGTTAGAAAAACATCGAATTTATGTTCTTGATAAAGAATTTATTGTTAGAACCGATTCTACTTATGTTGCAAGTTTCAAAAATAGTAATCATAAAGGAATTTACAAGCAAAGGAGGCTTATAAGATGGCAAATGAAACTAGCCGAATATAATTACTCAATTACTCAAATTAAAGGCGAAAAGAACGTACTTGCAGATATACTTTCTAGAGAATGGAACGAATCTCAGAAAAACTCTTGAAACAACAATTAGAGTTAAAAGAAGCACTAAGAATTCACAAAATAAAAGAGCAAGAACTGATTGGAAAGGAAGTGGAATTAATCGATAAGGAAATAGAAATTATAAAATCTCAACTTAGAATAAAGAATTCACTTGAAGAGATTAAATTAAAAGAACCTAAGAAATGGTATGCAGTATTTAACGGAATATTTCCAGGAATTTATGATGAATGGTATAAATCAGCCCCTCATTGTACAAAAATCTCAGGAGTTACTTAAAAAGTGTATGCCACCAAGGAAGAAGCTCAAAAAGCAATGAATGATCATAGAGAATTAGAAATATCAAGAAAAGAGATTTATCTTGGCCCAAGAACTTTCTCAGAAACAACAAAGAATAATGCACCAGAAAGAACATCCATGAAAATCTTAGGAAGAATTCCTTCTTCTTTGGATAATTTGCCAATTATGTCTCGAAAAGAGTATGAAAATCAGGTTAAATTCTCTGAAGAAAAAATTAAGGAGAATTTAAAAAAGACTTACTTATTGGTCCGAGAAAGAAAATACTAATTGTTTTTATATGGTGGATAGAAATGTTATTGGAGTAAAAGCTATAATTACTCCAGGAGCATCCAAGTTACTAACATTTAATATGTTCCAATTTGGACTTATTGAATGCCTTTATCTAAGTAAAAATCTGGAACAAATTAATCTTTTCCCATATAATTTTATAGAATCAGTCCAGAATTTTAAAAAGAATATTGTTGGAGAAAGAAATATTTATTTAAAATTTTATTCAGCCTATATGGATTTTACAACAAATCAACTAGCCAAGCACTTTGTCTTCATTGGAGTAAGTAATAATCAATTTTCTTTAAGAGATGACTCAAAAGAAGAAATGTATGATGATGATCACTTAAATATAATTTTATCTAATCAACTTTCAAACATATTCTTTCAGTGTCAAGCTATTGGAAAGAATTCATGTGTGAAAGTATTGTACAAAGCACTTAATCTCCTACTACTAAGCAAGACAAGTGGAAAAGCACTAAAGGATAGAGATATCCATCTATTGACATCTTCTGAGCTACCATTCTACGCATTTAATAAGGAGACAATGAATTATAAGCCATGTGTACTTAAGGAGTTATGTTCAAGTATAAAAAAGAGTGAGAATCATGCATGTGAAAGATGTTTTCAAGAAAAAGATGTCGTGGAAGTGACCAAGTGTCTAGAAAAGTCCATGTGCCTTAAGGATGAGGATAAGGAGGAAGCAATAATAGAGTCATGAAGTAGATAAGAGTGAATTCATTTGTCATGTAGTATTTAAGTGTCTTAAATAAGTGGTACTATAGATGAATAGTACTATGCATTATTGTAAGTAGAAAATAATATTCTAATGTGTGTTTAGGGCTATAAATAAGTGCTTCTACAATGGGAAGAGGCAAGTTGTAGAAAACAACCCTTTGTGTAAGTTTCTCTTTAGAAACATATGCTAATCCTTTAGGATTTAGCTTGGCACCTTTTGTGTGCAACGTTGTAACATAAACTTATATCAATAAAACCATGTTTCTACTTATTCAAGAATAATTCAATTAAATTACACAACATATATATCTATTAATTAACTATCTCACATAAACTTACGCAAGCAGCGGTGGACCAAAATTTCAGAAGAAATCATGATCAGGTATAATTTCTTTATTTACTTACTTTTATTAAGTGTTATAATTTTCTTACATGTCTAGCATAACGAAAATGGAAAAATAAATAGTAAATGATATAGAACATTTACATATTACTGAAGAAGATGGAAATTACGAAGGAAGTATTTTAGTAGATCCAACCTTATTTCAAAAAATACAAAAGGAAGACTTAGATTTAACTAAGGATGTAAATATGAAGGGAAAATATAGAATTGGAGGAATAATGAAAAGATTTAACCAAAAGGATAATATTATATATTATGGTAAAATAATTAATGAAACACCAACTGATATAGCATATGCCCAAGGACATACCTATATACAATTATTAAATAAAAAGAAACTCATGGAACTCAAGAAAAATATAAAGAAAGATGAACATAGAAATAAAATAGGATATATTCATATAGGAGCAGTGCAAGTATTAATCAAAGCAACTTTTTAAGAAGAAATAAATTCTCCAGTAGAACTAATATTAAAAGATGATAGAATTACAGACCCAGTAGATAAAATACTTGGATTAGTATAAGAAAATTTAGCTTATGGTAAACTAAAATTTGAAATAGATCATAATATTGGAATATCTTTAAATACTCAAAGACTAGACCAAACTTTAACTCTTGAACACAAATTCCTTAGAGGAAATTTAATGAGACCAGGAGATAAAATATTCACAATAACCTATTGTGTCAATTATGCACTAACTAATTCTCATCACAGTATTACCTTTATAAATAACCAAAGAATTGATATTCCAAGTCTTTTTGAAGATATAGGAAAAATTTACTATCCAAATAAAAATGAAATAACTGAGCTTGGAACTTTTATGAGTAAATCAAAATTCTTAGAACTGGAAAAAAAATCAAATACCAAATCCACTTAAATATTATGATACTGAAAAAATTAAAGAAAGTGATATTGATAAATTATCAAACCAAGTAAAGGACTTAACAACCTATTTAAAGAACCGGTTATAATTTTAAAATAAAATGAATATTGCTGAATTTAGTATAAAGGAAAAAGAAAAGGAAATAATTATTAAAATAAAAAATATGGTTATAATTTATTTTGATAATATTGACAATAAAGAAAGATATTTTTATGAAAAAATAAGAAGTATTTGAAAATTTAATTTACCAAATGACATAAAAACAAAAATATGTAAAGAATATGGAAAATTATGTGGACAAGCTATACTTTTGTAAAATGAAATAGATAATGCTATAGAGTGTGATTTAAGAGATATAGATTATATTTTATTAGCTGAAAGTATGTATGATAATGAATTTATAATAGATTTAGATTTAATAAAAAATGATGAAATTTGGGACTATTTAGATGATGATTAAATTAATAAAATTAAAATTATTTCACAAAATAATAAGGGTATCAACATTTTTGGTATCAGAGCACTAAGATTCAAATTATTTAATTTTTTTTATAAAAAACGTGAAAAACAAAAATTTATTTTAAAACTAGATAATGAGTATAGTTAATGAAAGATTGCGAATTATATAACTAAATAGTTTAATTAAAAGAACAACAGGTCACGTAAATATATTATATGATAGACTAGATTATTATTTAATAATAGGAGTTGATTTTGAAATTCAAAGAATTACAAAACACCTTTTTAGAATATGAAAATAAATTAGATTTTTACAAAGCAAGGTTAAAAGAATTAAATGAATATAAAAATATCCGTCACTGAGATTTGCGACTAAAGAATTAGAGACCAAAGTTAAAATTCGGTCAGTAAAAACAGTCACTATCATGACTTATTTTAGCTGTGTTAGTGGTGTTCTTGCACTCTTGGCTTTATTTCATGACCATTGTTGAGGCACAATAAATATGGCTGTTGCCTAGCTAAGTCAGTGGCCGAGTCTCTTGTTCCTGTAGTTGCTGTCCAACTGTGGTAGTGGTTATCCAACAATAATTATGAACTTCCTAAAGAACTTTAAACATAATTGGATCATAACTTTCATGTTTGAAGAAATTTGAATTGACATAGTTGTATGTGTTATTTGTACATGAGTGGTCCTTGAGTGAGTTGTTTAGAGTTATGAATACAAGTTTAATTAACGTAATGTATGAAAAATTGATGCACGAGAATCAATTGTCAAACAGATTCCATTTCGTGTTAAGGATCGAGATTCAGTAAGATATCACTTAGTGGGAGATTCATGGCCAACAATACAAAAAGCTTGTATCTTTTACCGTATAATACTATTCCTGTAGGGTTAGTACTTCACTCTAAGTTCATTCTAATCTTTGTATCTTTTGTGTTGAAAATTTCAATCTAAATTTTTGTTTTAATTTATAGATGTCACTGATTGTTGGTTGTTATTGATCCTTTCAAAGAAGTGGTGTATTATCTGAATTCGGTAGATGGTGATTGGACAAATTATCCAGATATGAAGTTAATGATTAATACGTAAGTGAGATTGTTCTAAATATTCGTGTGTATTTGTATATTTAATTATTTTTGTGAGATTGTTCTAAATATTTGTTTTTATTTTGTTAGATCAATACAAGTATTCGGCCCTCAAAGAGAAACTCGAGTATCACGGTTTAGATCAAGCAACATTATATGGATCAAAGTGGAGGTACATTAATTTTCACAATTTTGCTAATAATAGTGAAGCTACTTGATAAAACAAGACAACTATGCATTCTTATTTTTTTTCTATGCAGTGTGCTCGTCAGCGTAACAGTAAAGATTGCGGATACTTTGTTATGAGGTATATGAAAGAAATCCTTCATTTTAATCGAATAGAGATTCCAATCACAATATGAATTTATAACTTAGGATTTATTTTAATATTTATCGGATATTTCATATAATTTATTACTTTGAACTAAATCATGCATATTATGTTTTCTTATGTAGTACTTTGATGAATACAAGTGTGCTCATTACACGAAAAATTAATTGGAAGAAATCAAGGAGGAATTGTATGAATACTTTATTGAGAAAATAATCATATAAGGTATTGTAAGTTGTAAAGTGTTATGAAAAATTTGGTTTAATTGTGTAGGAGCCAAGTTAGTTTAATTGACCGTGTTGTTCTGTTCATACCTTGCAGGACCTTTAATTTTGTTGGAGCCAAGTTAGTTTAATTGACTGTGTTGTTCTGTTTATACCTTGCAAGACCAGGACCGTCCGCTCTTCGAATTTTGACAATTTCAGACTGATTTTGCTAGGGCTGATTTAGTTATTGTTAGGGTTGATTTAGTTATTGTTAGGGATGACTTTGTTATTGTTAGGGCTGATTTTGGTTCTGTTGCAAACATGTGAATTGATTTATAATGGTGTATATATTTTGGTATATAATGGTATATAATTCCTTTTTTGTATATAATGGCTTCTTTGTTGAAATAAAAGCTCGTTGAAATGTAAGGCTTAAATTACATAAAAACTGCTTAAAATGTCATTTTTTACGAGAAGCAAAGAAAATTTTTTTTTTAGGAAAAGCGCTGCCTATAGTACACAAAAGAAAGCGCTTTTTCCTGGAAAAGCGCTGCCTAAAGATGCCAACAGAAAGCATAAAAGGCTAGACAAAGCGTTGTTAAAGGCCTACTTTAGAAAGCACTTTTTCAGGAAAAAGCGCAGCTACAGACCTACTTTAGAAAGCGCTTTTCAAGGAAAAGCGTTGCCTAAACTATACATAAGGCAGCGCCTTTGCATTAAAAAAATGTTGTTTATACCTACAGTAGCGCCACCATAGGCAGCACTTTTAAGCGCTGTTAAAGGCCAAAAAAGCGCCTTCTTTTCCCTTTTTTGGCATAGTGGTTTATTTGAACTATGGCTGGTAGATTGATTATATATGCAAACTTATAGCATGAGATGTTTGTACTGATTATTATCTTGTGTTGTACAAGAAGATTATGTGAATCGTTTGACACAGTATGGAGTGTCTTACTTGATACAAGTGATTGTTTCAAACCCGAATAAAGAAGCAGATAATCAAGCCATTGAGGCGGCTAGAGTTGAGGCTTCTAGAGCACGTGAAGAGGTTGCATTTGCTAATGCACATGCACACAAAGCTATAGTTGAGACTATAGATTTGAAAATACAATTTGAAGAATTTCATAAACAGACGTGGGCTTTGCAGTCGGGTCCGGCAGGTCCTTCCATTACTCATTCTAGTGTCGATCCTAATACTTATGGCCATTATGATGATGACTCTAATAATGAGTTAGTGGATCTAGAGGAAACGAGTGATGAATGTTGAGTCATATGCATTGTCTTTTTCCTATTTTTAGAACTTGTTCAAATATGGTGGATTTTCACAAGTTTGATATTTTGTGTTGGTATTTTAATGTAACTTTGATATATTTATATAGCAATATTGTGGATGGACACAAGTTTGGTGTATTGTGTCAATATTTTGATGTAACTTTGGCGTCTAAATTAATGTAGCAATATTGTGGATTTACACAGGTTTGTTATCTTGTGTTGAAATTTTGATGCGATAATAATACATTAATGAATAGTTTGAAATTATAAACAGGTTTTGAAAATTTTCATGTACCAAATAAATTTGGGTTTAAACAGGTTTAAATAAAAAAAGTAATAAAAAAAGAAACTAGTGTCGGCTATTAGTGACGCTACAACATATAGTTATAGGTTATAACGATTATAAAAATTGACGCTAAAATGAAAAATAGAAAATTTATGAAATCATTAGCGTCGGTTATTTGCATCGCTACAATACACAGTTGTAGATATGTAGCATTTAACAAAGCTGACGCTACCTCAATAAAGCCAACATTAGTGTCTCTCATAACCGTTACTAACTGGCCATAGCTATACTAGACTGTTGCTCTTCACCGACGCTAACACATTGAAGAGAATGTCTAAATGTTGCTTTTAACGCAAGTATATAAATGTTATCGTCGATAACAGCCGATGCTACATTGAAAAAGTATAATATAACGTCAGTTTTGTATTTTAGCATTGCTCTAGCATTTACCAGACCGACACTAACTGTAACAACGACCCGTATTTATGCTTTGCTTCCACCTTTAGGGTGTCTGCCACTAAACTGATGCTAAGTTTCCGCTAACACTGTGTAGTGTCGGAATTTGGCCTTTTAGCGAAGGCTTTTGGCCGACCCTAAAACACAATTTTCTTGTAATGACTTCATTTGTTTACGTTATGACACTCTGAGATCCTCATTGGTTGAAAGTTCATACTATTTTTTTTGTTTTTCCCATGAAATTGCTAATCATTTAATGCATTACAACCTATATCCATTTCTTTTGCATTTTCCAAACGACTACCACCATTTTATAGTATTATTTCATCATATTTCCAACCAGACATGTCTACTCAAGTCATATATTGTGAGTTGTTAAGGACCAAAATTGTTCATTTGGGTTAGAGTCAACAAACACAACTTTTTCCATAGCACAACCGTCTTCCTTTTTTACTCCTTTAAACTCAAACTTCATCTGTCTTTTAAACCACAGGCTCGGTGGTTTAATCATGTTGTAGCTAGTGTCGGGCTTGGAGGGTTATGCATGATCGGATATAGTACCAACAGCCACGACATGCAAGGGGCAATTGCTGAAAGGTGGCACAAATTGACTTTGTCTTTCCACATTCCTGTTGGGGAGTTGACGATCACCCTACATGACGTGGTCTATCTTATCCACATGCCGATCAGAGGGAGGTTATCGGACCATTCTCAGATACAGAGGGTTAAGGCCATAAAGTGGATGGTGGACTATCTGGGTATGGACCCAAACATGGAAGATTATGAGTGAAGAGCAACGAGTTGGGCGCATATCTGGTTCTCCAGCTTGAAAGAGCTTTATGAGAACTAGTTGGTGGCGGCAGCGGAGTTCGAGGAGGAGGGTGACATGCTTTTTGTTGAGTATCATCATAGTTGTGCTCTGTGGTGTTTGTTCCTGTTCTTGGTAGGCATTGCACTCTTTGTGGACAAAAGTGCAACCTACGTCGACATGACTTATCTCCGGTACTTTATTAATCTGACTACAGTTCATGAGTGGAGCTGGGGGGCCGCCATTCTGGTATACCTATACCAGAAGCTGAATGAAGCCTCCAATTGGAAGACCAGACAGTTAACTGGCTCTTCCACACTCCTTACGGTACGTTTCTTTTTAATTATTTCACATTTAATTATGGTTCATATTTATTTTTAACATATTATCGTATTTGCGTTTTAGAGCTGGATCATCTCTTATTTCCATTGCATCCACGCCCATTGATGCCATGCCCAAGGCTGCGTGATATGTCCTCTAGAGGGGGAATCATAAAGTGGGGCCATATCATGTATACCATACTGCTCACGACGACATCTAGTGGACGCCCTTCACTAATTACGGTAATATTGTCCCATTTGAACGAATCACATTATATTCTGGATGATTGGCATATGGGACCAACACCATAGCCAGGTATCTATTAGAGTGATGCATGAGACAGTTTAGACGTGTGCAGATGATACTGAGGTCTCCATTTGAGGTTGCTTCTGACACTGTTACCCGCTGCGACCTCACTGCTATATTTGAGGATTGGGCGCATCATTTCACTACGCCAAATTTGGCTTTTAGCAGCACCCCTACGAAAGCGCTTTTAGGAAAAGCGCTGGCATAGGCTTCGCTAAAGACAAAATTAAAAAACACGCTAAAAAAGCGCTCTAATAGTGGGGGGGTATGAAAGCGCTTTTAAGAAGCGCTCTGGTAGGGGGGGGGGGGTTATGAGAGCGCTTTTCAAAAGCGCTCTGGTAGGGGGGGGGGGGGGTACGAAAGCGCTTTACGAAAGCGCTCTGGTAGGTGGGGGGAACGTGGGGGGAACGAAAGCGCTTTTCAAAAGCGCTCTGGTAGGGGTGTTTAATGAGAGCGCTTTTTGTCAAAAGCGCTGGTATAGCCCAGGCTATGAGAGCGCTTTCCAGAAGCGCTTTAGTAGCCTTATTACTAAAATTAAAACCAAAAACACGCTTCTACTGTTTCTCACTTTCTCTCTTTCTTTTTCTCTCTGCACGCGAACCAGAAACCCCAGTACCCCTCACCGTCGTCGGTCCTCCGTCAACCACCATCGCGCGAACTTCTTCTCCTCCGTCCACCACCATCGTTTCGTCTCCGTCTCTTCTCCTCTGGTAGCAACTTGCTTTGCGCCACCCAGGTATCACACTTCTCATAGCTTTTAACAAAACCCTAGATGTATCAATGTATCCTTGTGATTCTGAATTTGATGGAATGCTCTTTTCTTAAGGCCTTTGATAGGGTTTTGAGTTCTGTTGAACTGTGAAATGGTGGCTGTTGGATTGTTTGGGGTCTGCTTGTATGGTTTTCACAAAATATAAATTTAACCTCTTCTTATCTTTTGAGTTCTGTTCCATAGAGAGGCTCTTATTCTTAATTTGTGGTCTCCATTTATGTCCTTAGCCTCTTCTTATCTTAGTACAATTGAAATTGTGAGTCTCTTGTTATCTTAGTAGAATTGAAATTGTGAGTAAAGTTTCTTGACTGTTGTATAAGATAGTGGAGGAGGTGCAATATTTCTCTACCAATGATGATATATGTAGTGGATTTTGAGGCATGTCGGTATATACATACGTGTAAAGGTATATAACTAGCTAGTGGCATAACCGATGCCCATCATATATTTGGGCATAAAACTGAATATAAATTATATAATAACAACAACAATAACCCTAGCTAGTACATACATAGCTATATAGATTTTGGAATTTGATAAAATATATATTATATACTTTTATTTATATATAATAACTCTATGATATATATGTTGTGTGTGTATGAGATTGAGAGTGATGGTATATATATATTGTACAATAAATTGGCTTGTTCAAGGATGCCAAGTACTGTAAAGTATGAGAATGACAGCACATAGAGAAAATTAAATAATAAATAATATATAATAATAGTAATAATATATACCTTATGAGAGTTGAATTAATGAGGAAGAGAGAAGGTAAAGAATGAAACAAGAGTGAGTTAATGTATATAGACAAGGATGATTCATAAGGTTTGCTTTTGAGCAAAAAGTTTTATAGCTTCGTGTTAGTAGTGGTGTATTTAATTAACTGCATCGTGTGTCTTGTGTTAGTAGTGTTAGTAGTGGTGTATTTAATTAACTGCATCATGAGCTATTCACCCATTCTTATTATAATCATACATTGAATTGAATTTCTTGTATAGGTCTGACTGGATTGATAACTTTGGATCTCTTTGGAGCTCGTATCATTGACTCTGGTACTACATATTTAGGAGTATGTACACACATCAAACTATTGTTGATTTCCTTTGTTCAATCGATTTTGTCTTGGTGGTTACTAACTTTGTGAATTTGCTATAGGGGTAACTTGTGTATAGTGAAAGTTTGATCGTTTCCCAGCCTAGTTCGACGTTTGGCGTTTTCTTGAGTTCGGTAACATCCGAGGTAAATTTCTTTCTCAAATTACTGGTATTATGATGAATTTGTCTGAAATTGTGTGATTATATATGTTACGTTTTATTGCTTCGGATTCATTCCGTTTATACTTTGCGTTTTGACAGAAACACATTAGTTTTATGTGTTTAGAGAGTTAATATAGGAGGTACTTACTAACTTTGTGAATTGAATTCGCCATAGGGGTTACTTGTGAAGAGTGGAAGTTTGACCGTTGTTGTTTAGCTTAATTAAGACATGGATAAGACATGGATGAATTCAAACCGATTGTCGAAAGAGTACGAGAAAGGGGTATGGGAATTTGTTGAGTTTGCGGTTGCGAACTCCAAAGACCCGCTTCGAATGCCGTGTCCTTGCTTGGGTTGCTGTTATGCCGGGGGTAAGGTTGACGGGAATCAGTTGGGATCTCATTTACTACGGTTTGGAATTGATAGAAGTTATACATGTTGGACAATGCATGGTGAGAAAAGTACCGGGAATGCTGGGTCGAGGTGTAATAGGAAGTATGCTTCAAACGACGATTGCACAGACACATACGATTGTGATCGAGTCGAAGAGATTGCAGAAGCGCTGGAAGAAGATCTAGCGGATTGTCCCAAAATGTTTGAGAGGTTGGTAAGCGATGCAGAGAAACCGTTGTATGATGGTTGTTCAAAATTCACAAGATTGTCTGCGGTGTTAAAGTTGTACAACTTAAAGGCGGACAATGGATGGTCGGATAAAAGTTTCACAGAGTTATTAGCCCTTATGAAAGATATGCTACCAGAGGATAATGTTCTTCCCAATCGAACGTATGAAGCCAAAAAAATGTTGTCTTCTATTGGAATGAGCTATGATAAGATACACGCATGTCCAAACGATTGCGTTTTGTTTCGAAACGAGTATGCAGCGTTGAATGAGTGTCCTAAATGTGGTGCCCCTCGATATAAGAAAAAGTTGTCTCCTGCTAAAGTCTTATGGTATTTTCCTATAATTCCGAGATTTAGACGCATGTATCGTAGTGAGACCGATTCAAGACACTTGACTTGGCATGCAGATGAAAGAATTATTGATGGAAAGTTGCGACATCCGGCAGACTCACCACAATGGAGTAAAGTTGATACTGAATATCCTGAATTTGGAAAAGAAGCAAGAAACCTTCGGTTGTCATTGTCTACTGATGGAATGAACCCGCATGGTATTCAAAGTATCTCGCATAGCACATGGCCTGTGATTCTTATGATTTATAACTTACCTCCGTGGCTATGTATGAAGCGTAAGTACATGATGTTATCTATGCTAATTTCTGGGCCTAAACAACCAGGGAATGACATAGACGTATACTTGGCACCCTTAATCGAAGATTTAAAGTTTTTGTGGGAGAGAGGTGTGGAGGTTTACGATGGGTATAGGAAAGAAAGTTTCAACTTGAGGGCGATGTTGTTTGGAACAATTAATGATTTTCCAGCATACGGAAATCTATCCGGGTACAGCAACAAGGGTCAAAAGGCGTGTCCTGTTTGTGAAGATGAAACCGATACGACACGATTGGCGCTTTGTCAGAAGAATGTCTTTCTCGGCCATCGTAGATTCTTAAATTCTAATCATCACTACCGTGGGTGGAGAAAAGCATTCAATGGAGAGGCCGAACATCGTACAGCCCCGCCTTTTTTGTCAGGTGATCAAATTTTTGAAAAGGTGAAAGATGTGAGCACTCAGTTTGGCAAGCCTTTTGCATATTCAATTGTCAAGGGTGGGTGGAAGAAGAAGTCAATTTTCTTTGAACTTCCATATTGGAAGTCGTTGTACGTAAGACATTTCCTGGATGTTATGCATATTGAAAAAAATGTATTTGACAGCGTTATAGGTACGCTACTCAATATACAAGGAAAGTCTAAGGATGGCGTTAACATAAGGAATGACATGGTAAACATGGGGATGAGAACTGAATTGGGGCCCGTGACGAAAGGAAGACGAACATATCTGCCACCTGCTGTTTACACTCTATCTAGAAAGGAGAAGAAAATATTGTGTAAGTTCCTCAGTGAAGTAAAAGTTCCAGAAGGCTACTCTTCAGATATTAGAAGACTTGTGTCCATGAAAGACCTCAAGTTAAAGAGTTTGAAGACGCATGATTGCCATGTTATAATGGAACATTTTTTACCAATAGGTATACGTTCTATTCTGCCAGAAAAAGTAAGAAGCGCAATAACTAAGCTGTGTTTCTTCTTCAGGTCTATTTGCAGTAAGGTGGTCGATCCCGCGATCTTACCAACATTGCAAAATGAGATAGTTGTTACTTTATGTGATCTTGAAATGTATTTTCCTCCCTCGTTTTTTGACATAATGGTTCATCTAGTCGTTCATCTTGTGAAAGAGACACAACTGTGCGGACCAGCTTATATGAGATGGATGTACCCTGCTGAACGTTATATGAAAATATTAAAAGGGTACGTGAAAAACAGAAGTCGACCGGAGGGTTGTATTGCCGAGCGATACGTTGCTGAAGAAGCGGTTGAGTTTTGTACTGAATATCTGTCAAATGTTCAATCAATTGGACTCCCCAAATCTCATATTGTCGAAAAAAAAGAAGGAAAAAGGCTAATTGGAAATAAAGTTGTGACAGTATCAATGGTCGAACGGGATCAAGTGCACTTGTATGTTCTGCACAATGAGATTGAGGTTGAGCCGTTTGTTGAAATGCACAAAGTTGTTCTCCGAGATTTAAATCCAAATAGAAATGAGAACTGGATAGTACGAGAGCACAATCGAAGTTTCATACCGTGGTTTAGAGATCATATTTATTCAAAGTATCGTTCAGATCCTGCTTCAGTAACAGAAAGGTTGAGATGTTTAGCCTATGGTCCATCTGTAATTGTACTTTCTTATAGCGCATACGCAATTAATGGATACACATTTTATACCAAAGAACAGGATGATAAAAGTACTATGCAAAATAGTGGTGTTACCTTGGTAGCTGAAGCTATGCACATATCAAGTGCGAATGACTTAAATCCGAAATTTGCAAATTTGTCATATTTTGGGGTTATCGAGCGCATTTTGGTGTTTGATTACGCGAAGTTTCAGATTCCTGTATTTGGTTGCAAGTGGGTTGAAAATAATAGTGGCGTACGAATGGATAAGTCAGGATTTTTGCAAGTGGATCTCAATAGGGTAGGGTACAAAGATGAGCCTTTCATTCTAGCCTCTCAAGCTAAACAAGTGTTCTATGTCAATGATCCGACAAGTACGAAATGGTCTATAGTGCTTTTATCTAACAAAATAGTTGATGAAAAAATTGAAGATCAAGGTGATATTGGTGTTGGCATTGAATCTTGTACAAGAAACGATCAAAATGAGAATGAATCTTGTATTAGAAATGATCATAATGAGGGTATTTGGATCAATCCAACCGTCCGCATTGTTAAGAGACGCGTAGTACACAAACCTACCAAGAAAAGAAAGAGACGTTAGTGATAAAGGTAATAGTATACATAGTCCGACTAATTTGTTTTATTCAATTTGGTGCATATTCTCGTTTTGTACATAACTTTTGAACCATGTATCCGCTTGTTGACTTCTTTACATGTAACTATACTATTTTGACGATTCCGGAGCTGCTCATGCACTTATCTTTACATTTCGGGACTATTTTTTTATCAGTTTTGCTTCTGCCCGTAATAAAAAGTCGGGCTTAGGGTCTGAATTTCGGAAAACCGACTTTGTTTTTGAGTCCGTGGCGACGTTTTACCATAGCCATGTAAATTTCGTTCAATTCCGATAACTTTCTTTTTTACGCTTATTTTGATTTGTACCGATTTCGTTTCCGATTTACTTGTACATGCATGGTTTGACTTCCATTTGACTTGTATAGATTGTTAGCTTATTAATAGTGTACTAATGTGCTTTAGTTTGTTTGATACAGGTTCAATGGCTTCAGATAGAGATGCTCCACCTGAAAACCCACCTGAAAACTTACAAGAAAACTCACAAGAAAGAGTTGCTTCGGATACAAATGCTCCACCTGATACTGAAGCAAAAGAGGTTGCACGAGGCATCACTATTATGAGGAGTATCATACGACATAGAGACCAAGGATTAGTATACCGATTGGAATGGAATTCTGATAAACAACCAATTGGTCCTAATTCTGCAAAGTTGACAAGTTATATTGGTACACTTGTCCGTATGCATATTCCGGTCTCCATAGCTACCTGGAAATCGAAAACGAAAAATTTAGAATTGGAGGAGAAAAAACAAGCGATTTGGGAAGAGCTTCAGGTATATATCATATATGGTTAATTGTTGTTATTATCTTGACGATAAATTGTTTAAATTATTTATACTAACACACTATGCGTACGTTTTTTTGCAGAGGACTTTTGAGATACCAGATGAACGTAAAAGCTACATACTTAGTTTGGCCGGCAAGAGATATAGAGGGTGGAAAAGTTTTTTGACAAACACCTATCTTAAGGATAAAGATGGAAAATTTCTTGAAGATGCACCGGGACGGCCAACAAAGTATGCGACCTTCATTGATGAAGCAGATTGGGCTGAGTTTGTAAAGCAAAGAGATGAAGCTTTTCAGAAAAAGAGTGCCACGAATAGGGAGAGAGCATCCAAACCCGCGTATCCATACAAAAAAGGGCGTTTGGGATATGCACGCTTAGAGGATAAAATTGTAAGTAAATAGAAATTCGATTTAATTAATTGTCTACATGTGCATGTTTTAATTGACGATTTTATCGTTTGTGTCAATGCATAGTTGGAGGAGACTAAAAGTGAGGAAGCTTCACTTCCTGTACATGTGTTGTGGAAGGAAGCTCGTGTGGGCAAGAATCACGCTGTCGATCCCGATGTTCAGAGAGTTTATACTGAATGTGTAAGTATAATACTGTGTCTTTAATTAAATCAAATGTTTTTTAATATATAAATGACTTTTTATCTCCACTAATAATTATTTAAATGTAAATGAATTACAGGAGACCTTGTCGCAATCGGCATCCACCGGTGAGGAGAGCGTACTTAGTAGAGTACTAGATGCTCCCGAGTATCCCGGTCGGGTGAGGGGTAAGGGTCATGGTGTGACTCCAACCTCTTTTTACAAGAGTCCTAGGAGAAGAAATCCTTCAAATGAAGAAGTGTTGCAAAAGTTGGCGGAATTGCAAGCACAAGTCTCTGAATTGCAAAGAGATAAAGAAGTGTATATGAGAGAAAAGTGCAACACTTCATCGGTGAAAGAAACTAGTGATAAGGCTAGTATCAACTATCAAAGGAAATTTCCCGAGGTAATTATAATTTTTTTTCCTTTTAAATTGTTCTATTTTATTAATGATAATGACTTTATATTTACTTTTGGTTTAGGGCATTTCATCTTGCCAACTATACTTATCGGAACCGAATTATCGACTAGTTGGCAAGGGAAAAGTGCACAACACTTCGGGAGATTTACTTCACCACAGACCGCTCCCGGATGGACACCTGAAAGTATCGGTGGATGTTGTATTAGATCGTGATGCGATTCTACCGGTACCTGACATGGTCTCAGAGACGACATTGCTGCGAGATGCAATAGGATCGTTTGTTGCATGGCCCTCGGAGCTCATTACCATTAGTGATGAGGTAAATTGAAAACGATTATGAATCATTTAGTTTTCGAATGTCAATTCTAAACCGTTTATTAATTATGTTTTACATTTTATTTTTAGACTGCTCCTATAAAACCCGCAATTAAGGGTAAAGGGATTTTACAGGAGGAGGAGTCTGTTGCATCGCTAAAAGAGGTACATTTAAAGTGTTAATATATAATCTGAATCAAAATATGCATGATTTTATATTTTACCTAACTTATATGATTTTTAGGCATCCGCTCGGGAGTCACAACAAGTGACGCAGCAGGTTCGTAGTGTACCACCCAGTGGTCCTCCGAAGCAAGCGGCAAGAAAAGGCGGTGCTTTTGTGCCTCGATACCGGGCGACACTCGCAACAATGGTTGATATGTCCGATATGAAGGATGGTGCTTTACGGGAAATCGATATGGATGAAAGTGTCTTCGGTATTGAGTTCAAGTCACATATTACAATTGATGACTTGCAAGAGATTTTTAACCAAGATCAACTAGGCGTCAGTAATATGCATTCATACATCCGGTAATATTCACTCATCCGATATATTATTTAATTAGTCCCACAATATAATTTATTTACACTTTTCAATGAAAAGAATCTAATGTTTATTATGTTTTTATTTAAGGTTGTTGTATGACAGAGTGTTGCGCGGGACTGCATTGTCTAACAGATTCCGGTTCGTGTCTTCCGCCCATTGCAGCGGAATGGAAATTGTTTCGGATCCGGAATCTGTTAGACAGCGCTTAGTCGATAGATTCATGTCCACCGGCAATACAGAATGTCTGCATCTTTGGGCGTATAATACCCGGCCAGTAGGGTTAGTTTCTCATTCTTTATTCATCTAATCTCTGTTTCTTTAGTGTATAGCAATATTTTCATATAA
Organism: Vicia villosa; assembly: GCF_029867415.1. Taxonomy (NCBI): domain Eukaryota; kingdom Viridiplantae; phylum Streptophyta; class Magnoliopsida; order Fabales; family Fabaceae; genus Vicia; species Vicia villosa. The sequence goes on from NW_026705536.1 coordinate 90,683, forward strand.
CCTATTGTTTTAATTTATAGAGCACACTGGTTGCTGCTTGCTATCAACCCGATAAGGGAAGTCGTGTATTATCTGAATTCGGTAAAGGGTGAATGGACCAATTATCCGGCCATGAAGGAAATCGTTGATTTGTAAGTGGGATCGTTCTAAATATATATTCGTGTATATTTATATATTTACTTATTTGTGGGATTGATCTAAACATATGCTTTTATATATTTGTTAATTAGATCAATACAAGTATTCCGTAGTCAACGGGACGCACAGGTATCCCGGACTAAATCAAACAACATCACCTGGATCGAAGTGCAGGTACATTACTTTTCACAAATTTGCTTATAATATTTATGCTACTTGGTAAAACAAGACAACTTATATAGAATCTTATTTGTTTTTCTATGTAGTGTCCGCTACAGCGTAACAGTTCAGACTGCGGATACTTTGTATTGAGGTTTATGAAAGAAATCATTCAGGCGAATCAATTAGAGATTCCTCCCACGGTATAAAGTTATAACTTAAGATAATTTCATATAATTTATTACATTTACCTAAATATATTATTCATATTATGTTTTTGTTTTATAGTACCTTGACGAATTCCGTGCTGCTGGGTACTCGAAGCTAAAGTTAGAAGAAATCAAAGAGGAATTGTGTCAATTTTATATTAAGCTATTTTTCATGCAGATTTGAACTATAATATTGTTGATTTTGTAATGATGTATATATATAATTTTGTAATGATGTATATATATAATTTTGGATATTATAATGGTATATATTAGTATATATATTGTCTTACTGATGGCTGAAATAATATAGTCGAAAATATATTACAGGTCGAAAATATATTACAGGTCGAAAATATTACAGGTCGAAAACATTACAGGTCGACTGGGAGGATTAAATTATAGGCTGCACATAAAAATACCTCATTTAGCAACTACAGCGCTTCTAAAAAGCGCTCTTAAAGGTCCACATACTAGAGCGCTTCTTAGTAAAAGCGCTGGCAAAGACCAGTAAAAAAGCAAAAAAAATTAAAAAATTACGCAGCATACAAAAGCGCTTTTGGAAAAGCGCTCTGGTAGGCCCCCCTATGAGAGCGCTTTTTCTGGAAAAAGCGCTCTCATAGGGGGGCCTACCAGAGCGCTTTTCCAAAAGCGCTTTTGTATGCTGCGTAATTTTTTAATTTTTTTTGCTTTTTTACTGGTCTTTGCCAGCGCTTTTACTAAGAAGCGCTCTTAAAGGGGGGTCTACCAGAGCGCTTTTTCCAGGAAAGCGCTCTTATAGGGGGTCCTACAAGAGCGCTTTTTCCAGGAAAGCGCTCTTAAAGGGGGGGTCTACCAGAGCGCTTTTAAAAGCGCTTTCGTAGCCTACGCCAGCGCTGGCTTTGGCAGCGCTTTAAAGCGCTGTTAAAGGCCAAAAAAAGCGCTGTGAAAGCCCTTGTACGGCGTAGTGTTTGGTGCTTGAGGATTATCGGCTTATGGTGGCCACCCAGAGCTGGCACTCTCTAGAGGTAGTTGCCATTGTGGAGAGGATGGTCAGTGACGCAGCCGGTGCAACGGCATATAGAAGGCAGAGGAGGTCCTAGAGAGTTAGGATTAGGCATACTCAGTAGTAGTTGCGTATTTATGTTTTATCCATGACATTTTGTTGGGTTTTAATATTTTTACATTTTTGACTTATCTGAACAACTACCATTGATTAATATAGCCGTGTTTATTCTAGTTCACGTGTTATTTGATTCTGTTTTGCAATTTTGTTGAATAATGTAAAATATGGAATTTATAATTCAGATATGCGTATCTGAAACTGGTCCTCGGGTGTTGTTGGATATGCATTTCTGAAATATTAAAAAATATTTTAAAAGGGATTATTTCGGAGATGCATCTCCAAGGGGCATTTTGGAGTTTTCGATAGGGTTTTCACCTTATATGGATGTACACAGAAATTTTCTTATTGTTTTTTTTGTGTAAGCAAGGATATATTAATATAGAGAACTAAGGTTCTCAAAACCTGTTTACACAAGAATGGGAAAGACCGGCAAAAAGAGAAATTACAAATCAATTTGACTTATGAAAGATATAACAAATGATCTTTGTTAAATTCATAAAAACTACAAATGGAATGAGTAATTTCTCCTCTAAAACTCCATTTCCAAATCAAAGCTTTTATACTCCAAACCGTATTATTCACATTCCAAACTTCATTTCTGAAAATTCTAGTAACTCACACGCGATATCGTACTGGATGTTATGACATCCACAATTACACAGAACAAAATGATAAAACAGAAGTGCATAAAAACAGTAAAGAACACATCAAATTGTTCACCCAGTTCGGTATACAACAATACCTATTCTGGGGGCTACCAAGCCAGGGAGGGAATCCAATATAAGCAGAATTATTTCGGAGTTAAACTCCCCCGTTTACAACTCCTCACTTAAGACCTACCCAATTAATTCCAATCTATTCCTAGACCTGAGTATCTCCACTCACTCCCCCTCAATCACAGGAGTGATTACAAACAAATATTAAACAAATTAGAGAGAAGACACACTTCAAAAACACACCTTGATCTGCTTAAAAGCTTCAATCAAGAGACACACACTCGTGCTTAAAAGCTTAGAGTGAGAAAGTACATAAACCTCAAATACACCCTACTCCAGAGCAATCATCTACGTGATAATTGGTTGGATCACAAGTAACAATAAAAACACACACGGTGGAAACACAAAGAGTATTGTGATCTTCACGCTTAAAAACTCTGCCTCTGAAAGTAGGATTTGCAGTCTTCTTATAGTCAGCAGGAAGGAGGACTTGGGCCATGGGCCTTCCACACATAAATTAGGTTTAACCAAGTTAACCTAATTTCCACATCATCAGGGTGTTCTCATAAGCTGTAATCCGAGATATTTTAGCAAAAATCATACAACACACAATATATAGTTTCCTAAATAGTAACCTGAGATAAATAAAGAAACATCATAACTAAAAGGTAACAGCTACTGCTGTCAGACAAAGATGTCATGACATCGAGCATGACATTCAACAAAAACATGTTAACTAGAGCACACATCATATAACTAGAGTGGTCTGGGGTGACATAACACTTCATACTTGCAGGACATCACACTTGCAGGAGTAGCTAATACAACTTACCATATTATACCATCACACATATCAACTACAAGCATAAACTCCCTCCAGAATAAAACCAAAACAAATTTTTGGCTAAAACAAAAACAAAAACAAATTAGGTGACCTGTCTGGGGTGACATAACACTTACTCCCCCTTTTTAACAGAAATGTTGCCAAAGCATCCTTGAAATAGAACAAAACAGAACAAAACAACAAACTAGAACAAATTACCATACACAGCTGCTTCAGCCTTCAGACTCAGAGCTGCTGAGTACAACATCGTCATCAGTGCCATCATCAGGACTGGCTTCTTTTTCAATCTCGCTATCTAATTCATCATCCTCTTCACCCTGTTCAGCCATATCACTTTCAGCAGTCTAAGCTCCTTCATCCGTCTCAAGGGAGCTGATCAATTTTTCAAGAGCCAGTTTTCTGGACTCTAGCTCCTTACATGTTTCTCTGAGTATTGCAATCATAGCAGCTTTACTTGTAGTTATGTTGTCTTTGGATGTTCCAGCTGATGTTGTGACAACGTCAGGAATATGTGTTCCTTGAAAGAGCTTATGATGAAAGAGTAAAGGACTTGCTCTTTTGCACACAGAATCTTTGTCATTCAGGATATTAGGAAATTGATTTAAGATGATTCCACAAATAAGGGAAGGGAAGGCAATGGGGCCTTTAACACTATAGCTACCAGCATGCTTTAAAGTTTGCTCAAAAATATAAGTTCCATAGTCAACTTTGGTCTTAGTACCAATAGCAAAGATGAATTTACCTAGGATATCAGAAATTGTAGACTTGTGTTGAGTTGGCACCCAGTTCGCAGCTCCAATCCCGTGAAGTATAGCATACTTCACACTTAGCTTGCTAGCATTCAGCTTACCTTTGACAGGCCATGTCTTTACTTGTCAAGCAGTAATTACTTTGCACATTTGATTATCAGACACTTCTAGCTCCGGTTGAGCTTCATTAGATCTTTCCAAAAATTTGTTGATCACAGAGGGGGAGAAATTAACACATTTTCCCCTGACAAACACTTTTAAGTAATCCTTAACTTTCTTATTGCCACAATCTTCATGTAAGTTCACAATGAACTCCTTCACAAGGACTTCATAACACTTAGAGAATTGAGTCACAGTTTTTATCAGTCCAGCTTCATGAATGAGATTCACAATCTCTTCACACTCAAGAGCATTTTGAGCAAGCTCCCTTTCTAAGGCCAATCTTTTCTGATAAACAAATTTCCATCTGAGTAAACTGGATGGATAGTGAAAAGAAATATTATCAATAGGTACTTCAGGTACACTAGTAGCAAGTTTAGTAGTATTGACCTTCTTCTTAGGATGGATGTCATTGACATTCACAGCACCATCAGAATCTGACTCATTCTCAGCAATGATTCTAGCCTTTCTCTTCTTAGGCACCACTTTGCTCCATGATTTTTTGGGTCCAACAGAAGTGGGCTTAACCACAGCCTTTTTCTTCAGAGAGTCCTCAGCCACGGCTTGCTTCCCTTTCCTCCTTATAAGCCTTTTGGCTATGCTTGGATTGATAGAAGCAACCAAGTCATCATCAGAGAGATCATCAAGGTTGATGACTTTATCAGCCTGGGTTTTCTCAGGTTCTTTTTCTTTAGTTTGACCATCTTCAGTGTGGATATCATCCTTATCACAAGACACATTACTAGGTACCTTTTCATTGTACACAGCATCAACAGGGACCTCAGTGTGATCATTATCATTAATAGCATCGTCCTTACCAACAGTCTCTTCCACGTCATCATTCTTATTATTTTCATCCACATGCACATCCATATTCACAACGTCATTTCTATTGACAGCATCATCAACATCTTTATCAACAATGTTTTCTTCATTAACATTCGTATTCCTATCATCATATGCTTGGACAGAGTTACCAGCATTGTTAATAACATGCGTATTGTCATGTGACTCAGGAAGCACATAATTTAACGGAACAGAGATCCCAGGTATAACATTATTCTCATTTAGGATATGGGTAACAATTTTAGCAATGGCGTTGTGACCATACCTAGAGCCTTCTTTAGATAATTCTTCCCTAGAGGGAGGAACAGACGATTGAGAAGTTTGATTAGAATTTGGCTTTTTAGGTCTCCTTGCTGTCTCTTTGGTTTTTCGTGCATGCGATGTCCTTGGCCTTTTTGCCACAAGATCGTATGGAATCACCATCTGTAAAGGGGTGACCTCAAGAATCACATTAGGGTTAATGGGGACATCCGTAGCGTCTTGAGCATGAGTAGAGGAAGCGGACACTTTCGACGGAGATTGAGGGTTTGGCTGTTGAGACATTGAGGAAGACTTTGGAGGCGATAGAGAGATCTTGTTGTTTTTGTTGTTGGAGGCGAGATGTGAGAAGTGCAAGAGACTAAACAAGTAATTATGTTAGTGAGTTGAGAAGTTTAAAGGAAATGATTGCACTAGGAGAGGGAAATTTAAATTTTTACCAATCCTAAAATCTGAACTATTTTTCTTGTTCAAAAAGTAATTCCCAACGAACTGTAATTGCTATAATTCCTCATAGAGGTAAATACCCAATCTGTTTTTCAAGATTTCAAATTGAGTAGCATTTAGTGCTTTAGTAAAGATATCAGCAATTTGTAGTTCAGTGGCCCCATGCTCCAGAGTAACTACTTTGTTATTCACAAGGTCTCTTAGGAGGTGGTGTATAGTGTCCATATGCTTGGTTCTGATGAGATGAGTAGGATTCTTTAACATATTAATACCACTTAGATTGTAATAGTGCAATGTCATGACATCCCGAGTGACATTGTACTCAGACAACATTTGTTTTTCTGACATCTCACTAAGAACTGTATCATCCACAAATATCCGAGTAATCATGAGTTTTTCACCTTCATTCTTCACAAAGAAGGTTTTGACTATCTCTCCTTCCTTGTAACCATTTCTAGCCATCCTTTCGTACCAAGTTCTAGATGCTTGATATGGTCTTCTTCTTTTAACACTTCTTATTTTGCCTCTAGAGATCTTTGTATTTGAGACAGAACTTGAATACTCAATCTTATCACTTAGTTCGAGGTGAGATGGCTCTGCTTTAGAAATATTTCTTTGTTGATAGATCATCCTTTTGGTAAGTGCATGGGCTTCAGGACATGTGGACTTCAAATGACCTATCCTGCCACATTGATAGCATCTCTTATATGAGAGACATGTGCTCCTTTCTTGATATTTTCTTTTATGTTGGATCTTTTGATTAGGCATCATCTGCTCCATCAAGTAAGTCTAGTTTCTTACTTCTAAATTTCTGTTATGTGATATATTCAGCAACTTTCGTTCCAAAGCCTCAATGTTTGAACGGAGACTTGCGTTTTCCTCTTGTAGGAGAGTATAGGTATTTCTATACTCCAACACTCTTGCACATAGTCTTTCATTCCTTAGATAGGTTTCAGAGAGAGTAGTAGCAAGTTCACTGGCATTGAGTTTGCTATCAAAATGTCTCTTTATCAGATTCATCCATATCTTCAACAACATTCTTTATCACTGTTTTGACTGATCTTTCTTGATTATTGTCCTCAATCTCTACTTTGGTCATAAAGGGGTCAGAGGAGTATTTAGAGATTCTAGGCTCCCATAAGTAATAGTTTCCTTTAGACCTAGAGCCCTTCATGACTTCCTTATGTTCTTCATTTGTGACGATACATTCCTTCTTGGTGAATTTGACATTGAAGCCTTGGTCACATAGTTGACTGATGCTGGTTAGATTTACAGTCAGTCCTTTTACAAGAAGAACATTGTCCAGATTAGGAGCTTCAGGATATTCCAGTGTTTCAATCCCTTGGATTTCTCCTTTTTCTCCATCACCAAACGTCACATAGTTAGAGGGATGAGGAATGACATCTACCAATAGATTCCTTGTACCAGTTATGTGCTTTGAGCAGCCACTATCAAAGTACCAGTCTTCTTTTGATGACACCCGCATGGGAGTGTGGGCTATTAAGGCAGTACCTTTTGCAACCCATTGTTGTTTCTTGACTAGGGTGTTCTTCTTAGGTCCTTTTTGAAGTGTCTGATTAGGATAACCATACAGTCTGAAGCAGAAATGTTTTATGTGACCAAATTTTCCACAGTAGTGGCATCTCCATTTATGAATTTTCCTCCTAGTATGGTTTATCCCCCTGATCTCATGATGTTGTGACATTGGTCTTGACATCCAAACTGACATGTGGACTTCAGGTTTTGGCCTCTTGAGTCCTAAGATGGATTCTGATCTGCCCACATATCCTATTCCAAACATGTCTCCTGATCTTTGTCCAGCTTACAAGATTTCTTCTAGGGAGTCAGTTCCAGAATTCAGCATTCTGATAGATTTTGACATTTGATCAAGCTTGGAGTTCAACATGTTAATTTCACCATTGAGTGAGTCTATGGTTACAAGATATTCTTTCTTTTCAGTTTCCAATTCCTTTATGAGCTTCTTTTACTTCTCCAATTGTTTACACACTTCAGCACTCTTGACATATAGCTCTTTGTATGAGGCCGCAAGCTCATCAAAGGTCAGTTCATCTTCACTGGAATCATCATTAGATGCACAAACACTCGTTAGTGCTATGATGTGTTGTGCTGTTTCTTCTTCTATCTCACTCTCAGAATCTCCATCAGACCAAGTGATAGTTAGCCCTTTTCTTTTGCTCTTTAAGATAGGTGGAACATTCGGCTCTAATGTGACCATAGCCTTCACATCCATGGCACTGAATCCCTTTGCCTTCATGAGTTATTTTGAGAATATCCCACACATCTTTGGCCAGATCACAGTGCTGCACAAGTCTGAGTATATTGTTGTCTATTCTATTGAACAACGCATTTATAGTCTTGGAGTTTCCCAAAGCCAGTTCTTCCTCATTCTTGTCCACAGTACCAGAATTTATTTTCCCTAGATCTCACCCAGATGTAAACAGGAAGGGTGCCTGCTCTGATGTCAATTGAAAATTCTAGTAACTCACACGCGATGTCGTACTGGATGTAATGACATCCATAACTTCACAGAACAAAATGATAAAACAAAAGTGCATAAAAACAGTAAAGAACACAACAAATTATTCACCCAGTTTGGTATACAACAATACCTACTCTGGGGGCTACCAAGCCAGAGAGGGAGTCCAATATAAGCAGAATAAATTTGAAGTTAAACACCCCCATTTACAACTCCTCACTTAAGACCTACCCAATGTAATTCCAATCTATTCCTAGACCTGAGTATCTCCACTCACTCCCCCTCAATCACAACAGTGATTACAAACAAACATTAAACAAATTAAAGAGAAGACACACTTTAAAAATACACCTTGACCTGCTTAAAAGCTTCAATGAAGAGACACAACTCGTGCTTAAAAGCTTAGAGTGAGAAAGTACATAAACCTCAAATATACCCTACTCCAGAGCAATCATCTACGTGATAATTGCTTAGATCACAAGTAACAATAAAAACACACACGGTGGAAACACACAGAGTATTATGATCTTCACGCTTAAAAACTCTGCCTCTGAAAGTAGGATTTGCAGTCTTCTTATAGTCAGCAGGCAGCAGGACTTGGGCCATGGGCCTTCCACACATAAATTAGGGTTAACCAAGTTAACCTAATTTCCACATCATCAGGGTGTTCTCATAAGCTGTAATCCGAGATATTTTAGCACAAATCATACAGCACACAATATATAGTTTCCTAAATAGTAGCCTGAGATAAATAAGGAAACATTATAACTAAAAAGTAACAACTACTGCTGTCAGATACAGATGTCATGACATCGAGCATGACATCCAACGAAAACCTGTACTAGCTCAACCATATGATCCTGCACAATTCCACACTCATACAAAAGGAATGTTTTACCATAAAATGCAGCCAATTTCAAAACATCTACAATTTCTAAAGTATATACTATTCCTAGTTAACTAAAGGAACCAAATAGTAGCTAACCAAATCACTCATATTATTCCTCCTTTCACCTTCTTTTTTTTACAAAATAGGGACCAACCCATGAAGCTTGAAAAACAATCTTCTTCCATCTCACACTCCTCCTTACCTATCCAAACCGCCACCTCCCTCCACACCAACTCCACCATATTACACTTGAAGAAAGAATGTTCCCTACTATCTGGATCAATACCGCAAAAAATACATTTGGTATTTTCCAAGGACAAAGCTATATTCCTATGTACTAATATATCCTTGGTTGGTAGCCTAATCACAAAAAGCCTCCAACCAAATGCTTTAATTTTGAAAGGGACTTCCATCTTTCAAATCAAGGCTAAAGCATTATCATTTTTATTTGGAGGGCCATACGGAATATTCCTATCCGCATAATGTCTATAACAAGAAGCAACCAAGAAAGACCCATCCTTCGTAAGGTCCCAAAAAATGCCATCCTTTACATCTAAAACCATCATGCACCCACCAACGAAATTACTAAAAGAATCAAAAGTCGATCTAAGTAATGGATCGGTTAGATGAAATAAATTTATACCGCAATTTCCCCACTTCCAAACACCATTCTCCCATCCTCCCATTCCCGCCACCGACACATTTTTCAAACAAGAAACCAAATATAAGTCCGGATATTTCTCTTTCAAAGAAACCTCGTCGCTCCATCTCGCTTCCCAAAACGGAGTCGTATAACCATTACCAACCTTAAAACGGCAATTTGAAACCAAACGGTCGCTATTCACATTCTTCCCAATCAACAAAAGATCCTTCCACCATATAGAAGAAGAAGAAGTAGATTAAGAGGATATAGAATTAATAGGAAACATACCTTCACAAAAGCTCTTTGTAACAACGTCACCATATCGAGCTTTCAACATATTGTACCAAACCGAATCACTACCTTCTAAGATCCTTCACCTCCACTTGTTAAGGAGGGCCGAATTAAAATTCAAGATATTCTTGATACCGAGTCCTCCTTTTTCAAGAGGAAGGCACACATCCTTCCAACTCACCCAATGAATCCTTCTCTTATTTTCCTCCACCCCACATCCGCAAAGGAAGTTACTTTGCATTCTTATTGTATTGAACTGCACATTTTCATCCACTTGAAGATATTATTGTTGGCCCGTGAAGACATGTATGTGGTATGCTATGCCAAATAAGAATATAAATATAACTATCACTTATATTTTTTCTTATCACTTCCGAATAGCAACCATTTCAATACCAATAACAAAACATTTTTCCTTATCTTCTTGCAACCACTCTCGCAATTAAAAAATTAAAGTGACTGAAATTCTTCTTCACACTCCCATGATTTATTCCTATAACAAAGACCAAGATCATCCACTTATAATTAGTGGATGGAAAGATGTTGAGGCGTTCTACAATTTACCAGCTAATGTTGTTGTGTAGTCGGATATTATGGTAACAACAATTTCAGAATCAATAGTTTTAAACAATTGTTCAATCTCGAACAATTATCCCGTTATCACATTAGATTTCTCTACCACAAAGACAATTTTTCATTTGAAATTGCTCTGACACCTATTAGTGTGGGACTACCAAAATTAGTTGAGTTTCTCTATCTTTTCTCCTTTAGATTAAATCTATTGTATATTTTTCTACCAAAATATATAAAGTTAATTATTTCTAATTTCTCATTGTAATACTAGTAATAATAAATTTCTTTAATGGATCTTCGTTATCATTATCATTTTTTCCGGCTAATCACTACAACATCGCAAGACGTAAAATATATCTCAACAAATTAAATTCCAATGTAATTTTATTATCGAATAACAACTTTACTATTGAAACCAATAATTTTTATATCATTATTATTTGATAATGTATTTAGCATTCTTTTATAAAATATCCTTTTAATTGTCAATTATTATTTTAAATGCATTTAATTATAACTAATTTTTGGTTTTCGTTATTTCTATTTTTTAAAACTTTATGTTTAGCACACTTCTTTTGTTTTTTTACCTCTATTAATTAATACGAGAATATAAATTTTTCCGTATTCATTTGTTTTCTTTACAAAAACTTTTAATTTAATTATTCATTTTATTTTTTTAATTTGCAAATAATTGATCACAATTCAACATACCACACCAGTACTCGTGAAAACGCATAAGTATCTCACTAGTTTCATTCATAACTATTTCGTGAAAACTGTTATATAATATGATTGAGGAGTTCTTTTCAATGCTAAAAAAACATTTTGCTAAAAGCAATAAAGTAATTTGCTAGTCAAAGGAGAGGAACATGCAAGTTTAAAAGTTTGAATGCTACAGTGACATTTCAACCAACTCATTACAAGCATTTGGTGATGCACATTTAATGTGAATGAAGTGGTTTAAGGGGTTATAGTTGTGACTATTAACCTATATAGTCCAAAAAAATTGTGACTATTAATTATGATGTTATTTCTATCAGTTCAAATTCATATAGGTTTTATATCTAACAAGCCAATGTATGAATTATAAAATTTTAGTTACTTATAACTCACTTGCTCATTTGCATGTGCAGAATAATTACAAACTATATGTAATGGAAGAATATTAAATGCAGAGGAATAAGGTACTGTTTTATTAATATCAAGATTCAACTTCCAGTGTATAACTTAGAAGGAATCAAATGATTACAAGCAATGGAATGATAAGGAGAGAAATCTCAGTGTGAGGAAGAAGAGAGAAGAATATTCTCAGACAAATCATTCACACCCTCAGTCTCAATCCCAATACTATAAATACTAGGGTTAATGGGTGAACCCTTGCAGCTTGCAAGAAGGACGACGCGTCCTCATTCCTCTCCCCACTTCCGGATTTTGTGGCTGCCTAGCAGCATTTGTCTTATTCTCATTCTTTTCCACCTGTCCTTTCTGCTGAGGTGGATTTCTCATTACAATACCTTCCCCTTTAAAATCAACCTTGTCCTCAAGGTTGAAGTTAGGATATTGTTCCGCCATCTCATGAACATCTTCCCATGTTGCCTCGTCCATGCTCAAACCATCCCATTTATCAGCACTTGCGAAACGGTTTGATCATGTCGCATGATGGTCCTCTGTTGAATTACTGCGGCAGGCTGTAAGATAGGTCCCAATTCATGTGTTGTCAAAGGCAAAGGAAGGTATGGCTCAGTATGCAATCCTTTGAACGGTTTCAATTGAGATACGTGGAACACCGGATGAATACGCGCCTCAGAAGGTAGCAACAGTTTGTAAGCCACTTGTCCTATTTTCTCACTAATAGTAAAAGGGCCAAAATAACGCATTCCCAATTTCTGATTTTTTCTCAAGGCCACAGAATTTTGCCGATAGGGTTGTAACTTCACCAATACTTGCTCCCCCGCTGCAAATTGCACATCTCGTCGGTGTTTATCAGCTTGAGTCTTCATAACTTGTTGGGCACGTTTCAGATTGAGTTTCAATTGTGCGAGCAATCGATCTCTGTCCATTAATTGTTGTTGAACACTCACAGCATCAGTTGGGGAATGACAGTAACGGCTTATAGTAGGAGGTGGTCTGCCATATAATGCTTGGAAGGGAGTCATGCCCAAGCTAGTGTGAAAAGCTGTATTGTACCAATATTCTGTCCAATCAAGCGCTCTAAACCAGGACTTAGGATTTTGAAATGTGAAACATCGCAAATACATCTCAACACATTTGTTGAGAGCCTCGGATTGGCCATCCGTTTGCGGGTGATATGCGGAAGACATTGCCAATGTAGTGCCTTGTAATTGAAACAGATCCTTCCAAAATTTGCTCATAAACACTTTATCCCTATCTGAAACAATTGATTTCGATATCCCATGTAACTTAACTACGATGCGCATAAAAGCTTCAGCTACCGTCTTGCTATTGTAATCAGTTTTCAGAGGGCTGAAATGACTGTACTTCGTCAGCCTGTCAATGACAACCATGATGACTGTGTATCCATGTGAAGGGGGTAACCCGGTGATAAAGTCCATTGCCACATCTTCCCACACTTGATTTGGTATGGGCAATGGTTGCAGCAAACCCGCGGGAGCTCTAGTATCGTGTTTGGCCTGCTGACAAATGAGGCAGTTTTGGACAAAATTTTTGATATCCTGTTGCATATTCTTCCAAAAGAATTGAGCTGAAATTCGAGCCATAGTGCGTGCAATTCCTGCATGTCCACCCACAGGAGAAGAGTGAAACTCAAGTAACAATTTGGAACGCAATTGAGGATCATCCGGAACCACGACTCTGTCTTGCCAATACATCAAACCATCTTTCATGTTGAATTTGTGTCCCTGTATAGTGTCAGAATTGTGAAGTTGAGCCTGCAATTTACTGTCATGTGTTGTACTGCTGCGTAATTCAGCCAAGAGTGCTACTTCAGGTTTGGACCATGCCATCAAGCAAACTCTGGACAGTGCATCCGCTGCTACATTTTCTTTGCCAGGCTTGTATTCAATTGTGAAATCATAGCCAATGAATTTGTGTAACCAAGCTTGTTGTTCAGGAGTTTGTAGTGATTGGTCCATCAAACTCTTCAAACTCTTTTGATTCGTACGTATGATGAATTTATGCCCCAATAAATAGTGTCGAAATTTGGCAATTGCCTCTGTGATAGCAAATAATTCCCTTGTATAAGCTGATTGTTTCTGCATCCGTGGTACCATCTTTTTCGAGAAAAACGCAATTGGATGCCCAAGCTGGCTTAACACAGCGCTGTTTACGGTGATTTCCGGAAAACAACCGCTAGTCTTCCAAACTATAATAAATATGATTTGGTTACTCGCAGGATCGACTAGATTGATCCTAGGACACATAGTCAAGAAGATTGTTATCAATGTTCATTCGAACCATATTCATGATTTGTCTTCTTCAATAAGCGTTGTTCGATTAAAGAACAAATAGTCTTGATAATCACTTTGTTATATATAAATGTGACTTCAACGAAAAAATAAGTAACATAACATATGAAATTAAAAGGACTATTAAAACATAAAGAATCTTAAACTGCAGAAACGTTAAAGACTTTGAAAGTAAATAACATGAATGTAATTCGAAAGTAAATGACATTAAAGTAAAGATACAGAAATGTAAATGGCAAGAAGTAAACGAAATGCAGTAATTCTGGAAGATATTTGAAAACAAAAGATAATACACATGTATTAAAGTGGTGGTGTCATACGTACATTTTCTCAGCGAACTCTTTCTCTTAACGCTTGATACTTGAGTAAATATGTGAGTGATTTGTACAAAATGAACACACAGAATCCTAACATTAAGACTCCTATTTATACTAGTTTCGACCTTAACGGTCCTACACTAATCTGCTGCCACGTTTCTCATAAGAACTTCTAGCGACGCCATCTGTTACTTGGACAGTTACGAAACCGTCTTCGAATTTCAAATCTTCCCGCCTGAGTCCGTCTTCGACGCGTGGCAGTGTATTAAAACACTACGAAAACACGCTAAGTAGTAATACTTGAATATATTTATAAATTTTGTCTAAGTCCCCGAAGATACATACTTTTCACTAGCTTTCAATATTCATTATCTTCATAGCGAACTTAGAAATCTTTATTCTCGAAGCATGACCATCAGTAGCCATTCTTTTATTTTTAAGGGATGGCTATCAGTAACCATCTTTCCTTCGATTTTCTACTTCTTCGAAGGACAAATACTACAAAACGAAATCTTCAGCTAACAAATTGCCCCCAATAAATGCCTGTTTCGAGAGTCAACAGAAATAGGTGTTTCTTGTCATTATAAGATTTCGTTCTTTATTGATCTTTGAGAGTTCCAAGACTGCTGACTAACGTCATAATCATTGATGACCCTGTTTCCGAAACGTCTTGTCATTTTCAAAGATGTCTTCTCATAACTTACATTCCCACGTTTTAACCTTACTTC
The DNA here is from genome assembly GCF_029867415.1 of Vicia villosa. Taxonomy (NCBI): domain Eukaryota; kingdom Viridiplantae; phylum Streptophyta; class Magnoliopsida; order Fabales; family Fabaceae; genus Vicia; species Vicia villosa. The sequence continues at coordinate 105,697 of NW_026705536.1, forward strand.
TTGATCATTACTCCTACATACTAGGAGTGAAGCTAACTTATTCGACCGCCGTTGGATTAAATCACCAGCCGCCACGTGTTCTTTGGATTTTACCCAAAAGATTTAAAAAGGGTTTCCGTTAAACCTTTAAATACTTGGTCTTGTACTTCTACACAACCTTTCATTCCTATTTCTTCATCTTCTTCAACAACCAAACATCTTCAATCTCTTCAAAATCTCGCTCTCTTAATCAGAAATTTCTCTATGGCTTCATCTTCAAATGTTCTTCAGCCTGCTCTGAAGCTCCAATCAACAACACGGTCTGGGGAACAAGAGCACGTTCAAAACCCTAACACCGAAGAAATACGCGCTATTTACGCTTCCCAGGTAATCATTCCCTTTGAACTTTCTGGAAAATCTCTCGCTTTTATGGGTCCATTACCAGGTGAAAATATCCCATCTCTGAATAAATTCTTCCCTGCTTATTACAAGACTAGACCATTAGTTAGCAAAATTAGGATAGATGAAGATGGCTGTTCTCCCTCAGGAAAATCTGCTAACATGGAAGAAACTCCAACTGTAACTCCTTTAGTTTTAGCGAAAATTAGGTTAAACTATATGACCAACTCTGTAAAAGTGTTTAGGTCAATTCCTTTAGCCAAAGATCCTGATTTGTACTATGCCTGGTTAGAAAAAATAGAGAAACAGAAAGAATCCTTCTGGAAATCGTTAGGAATATACTATTTGATTCAACTGTCAAAGACAGGTTTAGAATACAACCAACCCATGTTAGTAGCAGCGGTTCACTTTTGGGATGCTTCTCACAACACTTTCCATCTCCCCTGTGGGATGGTTACGCCTACTCTTTTCGATGTGGCTGCGATTACAGGACTTCGACCAACTGGAGAAACCTTCGATCCCAACGAAATGGATAATGATACTATTGGTTTTAATGACTCGCAAGTCACTTATACTGCATTCATCCAGAAGCATCATATTACCACCGAAACGGCAGTATCCGATGAAGAGCATATTGCTTTCCTAGCGCTATGGCTTTCACGATGTGCCTTCTGCTCAAGATCTATTCAAGTTGCAAAGAGGTACCTTTGCATGGCTAATCAGTTGCATGCTGGAAAAAAGCTCAACCTCAGCCAACTGCTTTTAGGGTCTCTTTATGAAAACCTCAGCGAAGCTGCAACCCTTACCAAGAATTTCAAATCCGGTAGTTTACTTTATGCTGGCCCTTTCTGGCTATTACAACTGTGGCTTAATGCTACATTCGAAACTCATCTTCCCTTTCGAGGAAACGTCAATGAGGAGGATAGCAAAATCAAAAATCGAACTATAGAAGGGACCAGGTTAGCTTACCTAACTCCAAAAGAAGAAATTGGAAAGCTTCGTGAACACTTCCTGGCATATTCAATGATGTTTGCCCGGCGTAACCAGTTCGATTCTTCTATGGCCCCATTTGTACACAGAACAATAGGTCCCGAATGGTTTACTCGAAAATTCCCATCAACATCTCAGGATCAACAAACTGAGTCTATGGAAATTTGGGAAGCCTTTCTGACTCCAAGGTTATTTTCCCATCGCCTTCGACCATCAAAAGGTCAATGTATTCTCATGTGCTATCAACCAAATTTGGTCTCGAGACAGTTTGGGTTGGTTCAAATCAAACCCAAGTGTTTATATGAGAAAAGGAACCATATGTGCTTCCATACCTTGTACTTGACTGAAGAAGAATGTAAAACAAAAATCAACAAATACGTTGGCACCACCAATCTTTCTCCTGTCCCTTTCGAACCTGCTTTTTATTCTACACCAGACTTTCATCAATGGTGGACGGATTATTATAGCTCCCAAATCTTTGATGCTGATAGCCTTGCTCAAGAACTAACTGCAGCTTTTACTGATGTGCAGGAGAATTTTCAAAAAGGTACTTCAACTCATATTAAAGAAATCCAAGCTTTTCAAAAATTCTTTGAAACTATCTACAGGCCTGATGATCTTAGTCGGACCGTTCGTGAGGCTGCAGTCGTTTTGCGCGAAAAGTTTTCCGCCAAACTGGATAAGTTGAAATTGCCCTCGTATGTTCGACCAGAACTACGTTATGAAGTGGCTTTCAAACTTAATCCTCCAAAATTCCCTCCACTACCAAGTGTTGATTTTGGTGTGGCTCTAAGTCCTCCTTTCCCAGACTGGTTCGTGTGTGGGAATGCTCTCAAAATTCTTCGAGAGAGTACCAAAAAACGCGCTGAACGAGTGGTTCCGACTAAGCATACCTTGGATACTTTCAAAGGACATCTTCATATAGATCTTAAACATGTTCGTGTCCTGACCCCAATACCTGAAGGTTTGGATTAAGACAATCTTTTCGACTGACTTTTCTTTTCTTTGCTGATATACTGATTTCAGTTTCAACTACAGCTGTTGCACGAAGGAGGAAGATCAAGGAAGCTTCTGCCCAAAAAGATTCTGGGACATCTAAGAGCAACAAACCAAGTGAAAGTGATTCCATCGTCACTGGCAAGAAGCCCACGGTACATACTCATCTCATATTCTTGATTTTGTACAATCTGTGAGTAGTATCCATCTTACTTATCGTCTATTTGCCAGAGCTCGAAACCCCCAACAGGTTCGAAGCGGAAAGCTTCCTCGACAGCTGCCTCAGATGGTGAAGATAAATCCCCTCCCCAAACTAGACAAGGACACAAGAAGAGACAAAAAGCTGTTACCCCTTCAAGAAAAGGGAAAAGGATAAGTCCCTCTAAAGCTGCTTCTCCTGGCGATAAGGCATCCTCTGAAGAGTCTCCTTTGAAAACTGCTAGTAATGCTTTCGTTATGGAAAGTCATAATTCAAGTCCAGACAATATCCCAACCAAGGTATTTGGGTTCCACCCCACATATTATTTTGTGATTTTAACCAAATAATTGAACTGACATTTACCTTGTTATTGCAGGATGACGCTGGCACTGCCACTTCAGGTTTCAAGGACCATGGCTTTACCATTAATGTTGACAAACTTTACGGTAATTGTCAAACTTTAACTTTCGTCAACTAAACCCCTCAAAGGCTTATCTTTATGACTAACTTTGCTTCGTTTAATATAGGTACCTCTCAAAACCAAACTCATGTTCTCTCGCCAGTCTTCGAAGATGTTAGGCCAATTGCTACCATATTGCCTAATGAACCAGTCGAAGAAAGTCACTCCACTGACGAATCCCCACCTACTCATCAAGACAAAAATTTGGAAGAAGATCATCCATTCTCAGGCAGCGACAATGTGAACCCCCAAACACATGACAGCGAAGATACTGCGTCGGAGCAAGATGCTATGGAAGAGATTTCTCAACCAGAAAAACAAGATCCTCAAGGGACTTCGACCCTTGATACAAAAACCATTCCTGAGACAACTTCGACGCTTGCCCCTGCGAAGCCTACTCCTTCGGAGCTGGAACAACTTAAGCAAACTGATCCTCTTAGTTTCTTAAAGGCTATCATGAATGCAAATACTTCTTCGCCTTCGGAACTTGATGTCTCTCCAGCTGTAACTGTAGCATCTAGTGATAAAGAAGATATCCCTAGCCTCCTCCGACAAATAAAAGAGAGATTCTTTGGGGTCAATCTTGTGGATGTTCTCAACCGGGAACCTATTAAGAGTCACAACTTAAATCAACTTCTAAAGAAGGTAAATTTGCTTCAAGTTTCCACAGAAGTTTCAGAGGTAATTGTTCTGCTAGGCTCTCTACTTGAGCAACTCCAGGCCAACATTCTTCGAAAGCAAAATGTCGAAAAAGAGCTATCTGAGACAATGGCCTCTCATGACTCTTCATGGAATTCTGCTGTGGACGCAACGAAACAAGGTGAGGCCCTCAAGCTTAAACATTCAGAAAATCAGAAGGACTTTGATGATTATGAGAAGAACATCAACTCCTGGAAACAAGAGATAAAGGCACTCGAGGACAAGATAAAAGAAGCTGAACGTTGTCAGGCAGCCATACAAAAATCTAACCAACAAGATTAGCTCGAAGTGGTGCAGTCGGGAATTAAACATTTCGAGACTGCACAGAAATTAGTGCCAGAGATCGAAAGATTGAAGAAACAACGGGCACTAATTGAGCTTCGTATGTCTTCGTGGGAGACTCAATACTTGAAGATCAAAACGGATCTCCCTGAGGATTTTAACTAGATGTTTTCAGTCCTGTTACTTGTTGCACCTTTGTTTTGTAATCGAAACTATTGTAGACCCATAATATTTGTATGCTTGACTCCCATTTATATCTATAATGTTTGCCAGCATTACTTTAGCGAATCTAAACATTTCTGCCAAAATATATCTTTAGATTTTCTACAGTGCTTTTATTTAATGCAACGTGTAGAACCTGAACATCTTTCGCAGCATCCTTGCCTCTAGACTTGACGTTTCCCCTTCTCTAGCCATAATCATTATTAAACAGTGACGTCACTTTCTCCAAAACGTCGGTTTAAGACGTGCGTGCATCAGTTTCATGATTACTTCTCAACTTCCAAGGGCGGGAAACGGCGGAAGCCATAACTTCTTTCTTTGGAAAACCAACCGCAGTCCAATCACTCATTAACAATTTAAAACCACCCTTCAGTATTCCTAGTCTATATAAAGGGTCTAATATTGCCTTTATTTCTTCATTCATGCGCTTTCTCTCCAAACCAAACACAGAAAAAGAAAACACACAACTTCTTTCTCAAAACACCTTTCTTACCTTGCAATGGCTGAAACTCTCTCCTTTAACAACATCAAAGCCCTCATCAAAGGTGAGTTCAGACTCTCTGAGGATGAACTTACTCGTAACTTCATCAATATCGAAACCCTTTTTGTCAACCAAGAACTAAACTTCTATTTTGAAGAAGTCCTGGAGGGTGCTATCTGTTAGAACAAGATTTGTTCTGATCAATTATCTTAGTTTTGATGATAACAATAATATGAATTTTGCTTAAGATAATATGGTACTCTAATCCAATGCAATTTCCCTTTCAGGAAATATATAAAGAGTACGCATAATTCAGCGCTCAGAAGCTTTGTCTCAAAGGGTTCAGCATGCAACATCAGAACATGGTCTGGCAAGACATCAGAAGATGGTCGAAGCAGAATCAGAACATGGGTCTATGGAAGCATCAGAAGAACAAGAGATCAGAAGCACTGAAGCTCAGAAGATGGTATCACGCTCAGAAGCACTTCACGGTCAGAAGATCAGAAGATGCTATGCACCAAGCTGTTTGACTCTGATGATATTCAAACGTTGTATTCACAAACATCAGATCAGAAGAAAGTACAAGTGGCAAGCTACGCTGACTGACAAAAGGAACGTTAAAAGCTATTAAAGGCTACGTCAGTAGACACAGCGTGAACAAGGCTCGAGGTAGTTGACAAAAGCGTATAACATTAAATGCGATGCTGTACGGAACACGCAAAGCATTAAATGCATTCAACGGTCATCTTCTCCAACGCCTATAAATATGAAGTTCTGATGAGAAGCAAGGTTAACGATCCTGAACAAGATTATTCAAAAACACTTGCTGAAACGCTGTTCAAATCTAAACTCAGAATCTTCATCTTCATCAAAGCTCACTACATTGCTGTTGTAATATTTTAGTGAGATTAAGCTTAAACGATTAAGAGAAATATCACAGTTGTGATTATCGCTTTTAAGAAGCAATTGTAATACTCTTAGAATTACATTAAGTTGTAAGGAACTAGAGTGATCGGTTGATCAGAATACTCTAGGAAGTCTTAGGAGTGAACTAAGCAGTTGTTACTAGAGTGATCGTGTTGATCAGTAGACTCTAGAAAAGTCTTAGAGGGTATCTAAGCAGTGTTCCTGGAGTGATCAGTGTGTGATCAGAAGACTCTGGAAGACTTAGTTGCTGACTAAGTGGAAAACCATTGTAATCCGTGCGATTAGTGGATTAAATCCTCAGTTGAGGTAAATCATCTCTGCGGGGGTGGACTGGAGTAGTTTAGTTAACAACGAACCAGGATAAAAATAACTGTGCAATTTATTTTTATCTGTCAAGTTTTTTAAAGCTACACTTATTCAAACCCCCCCTTTCTAAGTGTTTTTCTATCCTTCAATTGGCATCAGAGCGCCGGTTCTAAGGTGCAAGCACTTAACCGTGTTTAGAAAAGATTCAGGAAGAGAAAAACGCTTCAGTAAAAGATGGTTGATGAAAGTGAAAAGACTACACCTACACCTGCATCTACATCTGGCTCTGCTGAGCAATACAACGGTAACAATGGTTATACTAGACCGCCGGTATTTGATGGTGAAAACTTTGAATACTGGAAAGATAAACTGGAAAGTTACTTTCTGGGTCTAGATGGTGATCTATGGGATCTTCTGATGGATGGTTACAAACATCCTGTAAATGCCAGAGGCGTAAAGCTAACAAGGCAAGAAATGGATGATGATCAGAAAAAGCTTTTCAGGAATCATCATAAATGCAGAACTGTTTTGCTGAATGCTATCTCTCATGCTGAGTATGAGAAGATATCTAACAGGGAAACGGCCTATGACATATATGAGTCCTTGAAAATGACTCATGAAGGAAATGCTCAAGTCAAGGAGACTAAAGCTCTAGCTTTAATCCAGAAGTATGAAGCCTTCAAGATGGAGGATGATGAAGACATTGAAAAGATGTTTTCAAGATTTCAAACTCTTACTGCTGGATTGAGAGTTCTTGACAAGGGATACACCAAGGCTGATCATGTAAAGAAGATCATCAGAAGCTTACCCAGAAGATGGGGTCCTATGGTGACTGCATTCAAGATTGCAAAGAATCTGAATGAAGTTTCTCTGGAAGAACTTATCAGTGCCTTGAGAAGTCATGAAATAGAGCTGGACGCAAATGAGCCTCAAAAGAAAGGTAAGTCTATTGCATTAAAATCCAATATCAAGAAATGCACTAACGCTTTTCAGGCCAGAGAAGAAGATCCTGAAGAATCAGAATCTGAAGAAGAAGATGAACTGTCCCTGATCTCCAGAAGGCTAAATCAACTCTGGAAGACCAAGCAAAGGAAGTTCAGAGGCTTCAGAAGTTCAAAGAAATTTGAACGTGGAGAATCTTCTGATGACAGAAGATTTGACAAGAAGAAGGTCATGTGCTATGAATGCAATGAGCCTGGACACTACAAGAATGAATGTCCAAATCTTCAGAAGGAAAATCCCAAGAAGAAGTTTCATAAGAAGAAAAGTCTTATGGCAACCTGGGATGAGTCAGAAGATGATTCAGACTCTGAAGATGAGCAGGCCAACTGTGCGCTGATGGCGACAGAAGATGACGGATCAGAATCTACATCAGAATCAGATTCTGAAGAGGTATTTTCTGAACTTACTAGAGATGAGTTAGTTTCCGGTCTAACTGAACTTCTGGAACTCAAGTCTCAGATTAGTCTCAAATACAAAAAGCTGAAAAAGCAATTTGAATTTGAAACAAAGAAGCTTGAGTTGGAGAATTCTGAATTAAAAGAAAAACTTTTAAATTTATCCAATAATGTTGGATCTCCTTCTGATTCAGAAAAATCCATTCCCAGTCTAAACCATATTCTGAAAGAATATGATTTAAGTTTCAGGAAGTTCTTATCTAGAAGTATTGGCAGAAGTCAGCTAGCTTCTATGATATATGCTGTGTCTGGAAACAAAAGAGTTGGCATTGGTTTTGAGGGTGAAACCCCATACAAACTTGAACCTGTTGATGAAATGAAAATCACATACAAGCCATTGTATGATCAGTTCAAGTATGGCCACTCCCATGATATTAGGCACACTTCACATGCTCAAAGTTTTCACATAACACACACCAAAAAGCATGTGACACAACCTAGGAAATATCATGAAACTCACATTAAGAATTATCATGCTGTTCCTCCTATTGCTTACAATGTTAAAACCAAGTTCAATCAGAACTTGAGAAAAACTAACAAGAAAGGACCCAAGAAAATGTGGGTACCAAAGAAAAAGGCTATTTCTTTTGCAGATTCTCTTGGTGACAAAGAAGATAAAAGTCAACATGACATGTCTCCTGGACTCAAGTTGATCTCAACACTTGAAGGGAAGAAAGATTATCTTCCAAGTTCTGGTTCTTAAATCTGTTGAAGAAACTATGTTTGTAGGAATTCAGAAAAGAAGCTTATTAGTCTTGGAACCATCTGTGTTGTTCGTCTCTAAAGCTTTGATATTTCATTCTTGATTATTCTGAATGCTCTAAATGCTACAGAATATACAACATTGAAACATTGATTGTGGACGAATCAATAAACATCTGTTTTGATGATAAACTTGTTTCTGATGAAACAAAGAGCTTAAGAATTTCTGCAGATACAGTTTTGTCTTATCAGAAGCTGCAGAACAAAGAAGTGAATCTCCAGAAGCTGTGTATATCAGAAGTAATGGATCAGAAGATTATTCAGATCTATATCAACACACTTCAGAAGGAGTGTTTCCAAAAGAGAAACTTGATCAGATCAGAAGCAGTAATCAGAATCTGAAGGCGTAAAGTCTATTCTGAAATGTACAGCTGTCATCTATTATCTGATGGTGAACACGTGTCTGTACGGTTAGTACAAAGCGTGCAGTTGAAAAGACGCCGACCTAGGTAACTGTTTCAAATCATTTCATTTACCACGTTCTCTCTCCTCACGTCACTCATCATTTAATAAAATTGATTTCCTTTGATTCTGAAACTGTTCAATTTATATTTCTCATTATTTTTTTTTAAATCCGTCTCTATATATTCTTTTCAAATCATATCGTACATCTTTTTCGCTCCTTTGTCTCTCTCTCTCTTCTTGCATTCTCTCGTTTGAAAAGTTCTTAGCCGTTTTCTAAAAACCCTAATCGAAAACCCAGTTCGCTTCTCTTGCTCGTTTTTTGGTCATTCTGCATCAATGGCTGCACTCTCATCCCAAAATGCTGAGTCATCTGTTCCTCATCATCTCCAAGAAGAAACGTTGCAACTTACTCCTGTTGTTGCATGCTCTATTCCCAAGAACAAATTAGAAGTTCTATGTGAACTTATTGTTGACTTTGACAACCTTGAAGAACATGGATTTAATCTTAAAGAAGACATCATCTTTCAAGGATGGACCTCGTTGTTTGCTGAGTTCGTTGGCCCAGTTTATCCAGATCTTGTCAAGGAGTTCTGGGCACATGCTGTGGTTGCTCCAAAATCAATACTTTCTTTCGTCCATGGAAAGTTTGTTGTTATTACTGAAAACATCCTTAGAGTGATGTTTGATTTGAAGAACGCGGAAGGAGCTTTTGAAATCGATAAAAGGGAAGATTGGGAAGAGGTTCTATCCACTCTCTATTCAAATGTCAAGAAAATAAAACACGTCAAGGAGTTGAGAGATATCTACAAAATCTGGACAAAGATCATTCTTGGGTGCTTCTATCATAGGAAAGGGACACATGCCGCTGACTTCATAAACAATGAGCAAAAATATATTCTTTATTGCATTGCCACTCAGAAGAAGGTTGATGTGGTTTACATTATCTTCAACCATATGTGGAAAGCAGTAAAGGATTCCAGAAACGCTTTCAGAAAAGAAAATGGTGGAACAATCATTCCTTTTGGTAGAATCATTACAAACCTTCTGGTGCATTCCAAGATTGTTGAGAATCTGGAATCTGAAGGTATTGTGAAAGACCTTGCTGTCACATCTGGGGCTTGTCTGAACGCATTCACTTTAAAGAGGATGAATGTGATTAAGGCTATCATTAAGACTCCTCAACCTCTTGCTGGAACAACAATCATAAGAGAGCCAGTTCTAGCTGAATTCAAAACCTTCTTCAATAGTGAGGTACCACAAGTCAGAACTAAGTATCTGAAATCACAAAAAGAGGATAAGAGTCTTAAAGATCAAGACAAAGGTGCTCCTATTAAAGTGAATCGTAAGAAGGAGGAAAGGACCAAAAGAAAGTTTGATCATCCTGCTGCTACCACCAATAAAGAAGTGATCTCAGAAGAAGTCATTGCAAAGGTTGCTAAGGCTGTCTCTGCTGATTTTGAGAAGAAAAAGAAGGAAGCTGAGAAAAAGAAGAAGAAGTCAAATAACGATGCTGAGATTGTTGAAGTTGTTGAGAAGAAGAAAATCAGAAAAAGGAAGATGATTATTCAAAGCTCAGATGAAGAAAATGCTGCTCAAGAGGCTGAGAATCAACCAGAAGTTCTGGCTTATGTTAGAAGGAAAGAAATCGCTAGCGGCAAAGCAAAGGTTATTGAAGAGCCGAAGAGTAAGAAGCAGAAAAAGACTGAGGATGTGGCCAAAGCCTTTCTGAGAAGTTCCAAAGGTATATGCATTTCTGAACCTAATTCTGTTCCTGCTGTTTGTTCAGAAGCTGCACCAATAGAGATTGTCCCTACACCTGAACCAGAAAAAGCCACATCAGAATCACCTGTTTTTGTCCATGTTCTTACACCTCCATCTTCTCCTTTAACTATTCCTCCCTCTCCACCTACCATAAATCCTGTTCTGGACATACCACCCCTTCAAACTCTCCTTCCATCTCAACCTTCTCTCAACGCCACTCTTGAACATACTCCCTCCACCTCTCAAAACAATCCTTGTGATTCTCCTTTTCCAACCTCTGCATCACATGAGCAGCTGCTCCGTGATTGCAACTACACTCCCAAGCCTCGCCCTGAAGCTGAAGTGGTAGTGTTAGATTCTGATACTGAAGCAGAATCCTCTTATAGGTTGGATAGAGAACCTCATCCGTACTTCACTTCCAAACCTGCCTTTTCAAAAACCCAAATAAAATCCCGCCCCGTATATCCTATTGGTGTAGTTTTTGAAAACATAAAGAGGAATCTCAGAAGTACCTTTGATACTCTCAGACTCGCTGAAAGTTCTGGATTGAATGATGTTGCTATGCGGAACTTCTGGAGGATCTTTCGCAGAGAATCAGATGCTCTGTTTTTAGAACTTCAGGAAGCCTGTGTAGCTGCTGCCCCACGGCCTCGTGGAATTCTGAGGAATTATGAAGACTTCTGGTTTGCTCGTCTCAAAGGAAGATATCTTTTGGAAGAGAAGCCCTTCTTGGATGAGATGAAACTATTAAGACTGGCTGCTGAAATGGAAGCAAATCCATGCAGGGATATGGTTATCTTTATTCCTGACCATCCTGTTCTGCTAGGAGACTTCAAGACTCTCTTTGACTATCTGAGGGAAAACCCGTCTGAGAAAGATCCAAACTTGGTCATTCCAGAAGTTGTTGACCCACCAGTAGTTGAAGGTCCTTCTGCTCCCAGGAATCTAGCTGCCATTCTTCAGGCACTTGAGAATGAAGACTTGGAAATTCCTGCTGCAGAATATGGAGATGCTTCTATGCAAGAAGCGGATGCTGAAGATCATGTTGTCAAAACTGTTCCTGTTGAGGAAATTCCTGCAAATGATCTATCTATGGAAGCTGCAGATCAACATGCCATTCCTGTGGTTGAAAGCGGTGAAGCTTCTTCTGGTGAATCTTCTCGTCTTGCAAGGACTCTAGAAGAAATTCAGAAGAGACAGGATGAGCAAAGCTCACTCAATGATCAGTATAGCGCTTTCATGGTGAGGCAAGAAGGACACAACAATATGGTTCAAGAGATGCTGACCAAGATCTTGTCAAGACTAGGGCCATCTTAGATTGAGTCTGTGTTGTTTCTTTCCTTTCGTTGCATCTGTCTTTGTGCATCTGATCTTTCTTATCTTCATGTACTTCTGTACCTGCTATTTGCACTTCAATGAAATCATCTTCTTCCTTCGTGTGTTTCGTTTTGTTTGTCTCTGAATCCTTTTTGCTTTTTGATGATATGACAAAAAGGGGGAGAAAGATAAATGATAAATGATTTGATTAATCTATCAGTTGCCGGGTAAAGCTCCCACACATTTACTAACAAGAACTGCAAGTTCTATATGGTTTAAGTGTTTTGCAGGTATAAAGAAGTGAAGAGAATCTTCAAAGCAAACACAAGAAGCAAAACCATGGAAACTGAAGCAAGCTGAGTGCTGTCAAGCTTCAGAGATCAGAAGCAAGAAAGAAGAATGAATCAGAAGCACTGATAATAGAATTTGATCCATATTTGTCTATTTGTTCTGACAAAATTCTATTTGCTCTGATACATATAATGTTATGGCTCTGATACATTATTTGCTCTGATATTTTATTTCAGCCTATATGGCTCTGATTCATATAATGTGTTCAAACATACATTTTATGTTCTAACTCGTTCATGCTGACTTTTGTCGTTTAGTTTTTGTTCTGTAACATTTCAGGATGTAGAGATGCTCAGATGATGCTCTGGTACATTCAACAATGTTCTGATACAAATCTAGCATGAAGTGATGTTGGCGGAAAGTCAAAGCTCTGAAGCTATCCGAGGGAAGCAGAAATCAGAAGCTGCGAATGTTCTAAAGATCCAGAAAACTCAAGTTCTGAGGCTGTCCTGAATGGAAGCAGAAATCAGAAGCTGTGAATGTTCAGAAGATCAAAGAAATTCAAGTTCTGAAGCTGTCCTGAATGGAAGCAGAAATCAGAAGCTGTGAATGTTCAGAAGATCAAAGAAATTCAAGTTCTGAAGCTGTCCTAGATGGAAGCAGGAATCAGAAGCTGTGAGTGTTCTAAGGATCTAAAGAAATTCTAGTTCTGAAGCTGTCCAATGGAAGCAGAAGTCAGAAGCTATGAATTCTCTGAAGACAAAAGCTTATATGATCGTCTCTACCGAAATAATCAGGGAAGTCTTTTATTAAAGTTCTTCGAGTATTTATTTCAGGGGGAGATTATTTATCTCAGGGGGAGATTGTTAATCTCAGGGGGAGACATATTCATATGCTTATGCTATAACTGTGTAATTTGTCTTTTGCCGTCTGTTCTTTCTGATCGCAAATTCATATCATTTATATATGTTTTTGTCATCATCAAAAAGGGGGAGATTGTTAGAACAAGATTTGTTCTGATCAATTATCTTAGTTTTGATGATAACAATAATATGAATTTTGCTTAAGATAATATGGTACTCTAATCCAATGCAATTTCCCTTTCAGGAAATATATAAAGAGTACGCATAATTCAGCGCTCAGAAGCTTTGTCTCAAAGGGTTCAGCATGCAACATCAGAACATGGTCTGGCAAGACATCAGAAGATGGTCGAAGCAGAATCAGAACATGGGTCTATGGAAGCATCAGAAGAACAAGAGATCAGAAGCACTGAAGCTCAGAAGATGGTATCACGCTCAGAAGCACTTCACGGTCAGAAGATCAGAAGATGCTATGCACCAAGCTGTTTGACTCTGATGATATTCAAACGTTGTATTCACAAACATCAGATCAGAAGAAAGTACAAGTGGCAAGCTACGCTGACTGACAAAAGGAACGTTAAAAGCTATTAAAGGCTACGTCAGTAGACACAGCGTGAACAAGGCTCGAGGTAGTTGACAAAAGCGTATAACATTAAATGCGATGCTGTACGGAACACGCAAAGCATTAAATGCATTCAACGGTCATCTTCTCCAACGCCTATAAATATGAAGTTCTGATGAGAAGCAAGGTTAACGATCCTGAACAAGATTATTCAAAAACACTTGCTGAAACGCTGTTCAAATCTAAACTCAGAATCTTCATCTTCATCAAAGCTCACTACATTGCTGTTGTAATATTTTAGTGAGATTAAGCTTAAACGATTAAGAGAAATATCACAGTTGTGATTATCGCTTTTAAGAAGCAATTGTAATACTCTTAGAATTACATTAAGTTGTAAGGAACTAGAGTGATCGGTTGATCAGAATACTCTAGGAAGTCTTAGGAGTGAACTAAGCAGTTGTTACTAGAGTGATCGTGTTGATCAGTAGACTCTAGAAAAGTCTTAGAGGGTATCTAAGCAGTGTTCCTGGAGTGATCAGTGTGTGATCAGAAGACTCTGGAAGACTTAGTTGCTGACTAAGTGGAAAACCATTGTAATCCGTGCGATTAGTGGATTAAATCCTCAGTTGAGGTAAATCATCTCTGCGGGGGTGGACTGGAGTAGTTTAGTTAACAACGAACCAGGATAAAAATAACTGTGCAATTTATTTTTATCTGTCAAGTTTTTTAAAGCTACACTTATTCAAACCCCCCCTTTCTAAGTGTTTTTCTATCCTTCACTATCTACCCCAACATGGTGGCAGAATTTTGGATGAATGCGTCTTTACGCATAGATCCTGAAGGTAGGGCCACCATTGATTCAGCAATTCGACATGCTCACCTTAGCATCACTCCCACCACCATTGCCAACCTAATAAGATGCAATAATTCTGGGGCAACTTTTGATGACAACAGTTTCAGCATGACTACTCATCTCATGTTGAGAACTCTTATGGACAACGATCGCTTCAGCGCTAAAGTCATCAGGATCTGGCACCAGATGCTCGTGGGGAACTTCCAACCTCGGCGGATCGATGAAAACAACATCATGGTTGAAGACTTGGAGTTTATCCTCTGTGGTCTTCGAGGGAGGAAAATTAACATTCCTTTAATGATCTTTAAAGGACTTGTTAAAGCTGTCTCTATCGGTGTTGACCGTCAAGAGAGTGTGACCTGTCTTCCATACGGGAGACTCCTCAGTTACATTTTCCTTAAGAAAGGTGTAGTGAGGAGGATGCGTGATTCTGGAGCCAGGGATATGTTCGAAGCTGAACCCTCGCCTGTGCTGTCCTTGGAAGGTTTAGACCAAAGGATCAACTAGCTAGTTTTTACCTTAGGTTTTTTATGCCTTCTTTTTTTTTTGTAATCTCAGATCCTGTTCTTTGGATCTTTTTGTAATGCATGTACTTCTATGCTTTAAATGAAAAATATTTTGGTGTCTCCTTAGACTCTTTCCCTTCCATTTAAAATTTATTCTGATCGCAAAGCCATTTTGATCAATGTGGCGTATATGTTTTGGCACATGCCTGACCATTTTGGCTTTTCGTAGTACCCTGCGTATCTACGTTTTTCCAATCTTTACTTCGTACATACTTGGTTTATATCTCTTCAAATAATTCCCGTTTACTCTTAAGATCCTACGATCTTCTGCTAATTCTTCAATTTCGTAAGCATTGTTCGAGAATACTTTCAAGATTCGAAAGGGTCCTTCCCAATGTGGGGACCATTTACCAAGTGCCTGATTCTTTCGATCTACAGGTAAAATAACTTTCCAGACTAAGTCATTATTAACAAAAGTTTTACCTTTCACCTTTTTATTATATGCTCTAGACACTCTTTCCTTTTGCCTTTTTATCATTTCCAGTGCTCGAAGTCTGTCTTCGTCCAAATCTACTAACTCATTCATCATTAACTCCCAGTATACGTTGGGAGGAATGTCTGCTTGTCTTTGTATTCTTACCGATTGCAAACATATCTCAATTGGGAGTACTGCATCATGTCCAAACGTCAACTGGAAAGGAGTTGTATTTGTAGCTTCTTTTGGAGATGTCCGACAAGCCCAGAGTGCTTGATCTAAAGTCTTATGCCAGCTCTTAGGTTTCTTTCCCACATGTTTCTTAATAAGGCCAATTATTATTTTGTTTGCTGCTTCAACCTGTCCATTTGCTTGAGCGTAGTAAGGTGTAGAAGTAAATAACTTGAAACCTATTTCTCTGGCAAAGTCTTGCATTTTTCGTCCAGTAAAGACTGATCCCTGATCAGTTGTTATACTTTCTGGGATTCCAAACCTATATATAATGTGTTTCTGAATAAACTCAATCACAGCCTCTTGATCCACATTTGCCAGTGGTATTGCTTCAACCCATTTTGTAAAATAGTCTATTCCTACCAAAATGTACCTTTGACCTTTAGATGACTTGGGGTGAATTTCTCCAATCAAATCTAATGCCCATCCCCTGAAAGGCCATGGTTTTACTATCGTACTTAATTCGTTTGCTGGAGCGTGTTGGATACCTGCATGTTCTTGGCACTCTTGGCACCCTTTCGCAAACTCTATGCAATCCTTTAACATCGAAGGCCAATACATCCCATAACGAAACAAGAGCCATTTCATTTTGTGCCCTGCTTGATGTGCACCACATGCCCCACTATGTACGTTCGACAGAGCCAAATATGCTTCTGCTTCACCCAAGCATTTCAACAATACCCCTTCAGGAGTTTTCTTGAACAATTCATTTCCCATCAGAAAATATGACAATGCTCTATACTTGATTTTCCTGTCTGTATCCGTCGAAGGGTTTTTTAGGTAGTTAATAATTGGACTCCTCCAATCTGTGTCTGCCAACGAGTCTATATTTAGTACTTCGAATTGTTCTTTGTTGGCATAACCCAATTGTGAGTTCTCTAGATCACTTGGCGAAAGTTTAGTAAACATTGCTCTTCCTCTTACTTCAATCAATTCTTCCAACTTTTCTTTTGATACTTTATATCCTGAAGCTAATTGTGCCAAGTCGTTTGCTTCCTGGTTATTCACCCTTGATATGTGTTTTAATTCCACATATTCGAATTTCTTGAGTAGCCTATTTGCGATGACAAAATACATGATCAAATTCTCTTTGATACACTTGTACTCCTTTGTCAATTGTTTGATGACCAATTCGGAGTCTCCTTTAATTTCGACTCTGGTTGCCTCCAATTCTAACAAAGCCTCAAGTCCAGCAATTAATGCTTCGTATTCAGCTTCATTGTTGGAGCATAATGGACCTTCGATTTTAAACTTGAGCTTTGTTGGAATTCCATCAGGAGAAATTATCAACATTCCAACCCCAGTACCCTCTCTATGCGTTGAACCATCGAAGTATAACTTCCAAGGTTTTAAGTCCACATAATGCTGATGATTCTCAACCACCGCATGGTCGACAATGAAGTCTGACACAATCTGACCTTTCATTGCCTTGAGAGGCTGAAATATTAATGAATATTCAGTAAGGGCTAAAGCCCACTTGCCAATTCGACTATGTAGTATTGGCTTAGATAACATATGTTTAATAACATCACAATGAGATGAAACGTAAACATCAACTGGCTTTATATAATACTTAAGTTTGATACAGGAGAAATACAAACAAAGGCAGAGTTTTTCTATATCAGTATATCTAGTCTCTGCATCATTGAGTACTCTACTTAAGTAATAAATGGCTCTTTCGATGCCATTCTCATCTTCCTGGGCCAGCATGCTGCCTATTGTTTTATCTGACGCTGAAATGTATAGGCGCATGTGCTTCTTCCCATTTGGGGGAGACAGAATTGGTGGACAAGTCAAGTATTGCTTTATCTGATCGAAAGCTTCTTGATGTTCAGCACGCCATTCGAATTTTTCTTGCTTAAGCCGAAGTAGAGGGGAGAAAGCCTGCGTGCGTCCACTCAAGTTAGAGATAAATCTCCTTAAGAAATTTATCTTACCCAATAATGATTGTAGTTCTTTCTTCGTGGATGGGGACTTGGTTTCCCTAATGGCTTTCGTCTTGTTCTGGTTAATTTCTATCCCTTTTTTGTGGACTACGAAACCCAAGAAATCACCTGCCTGCACAAAGAAAGCACATTTAAGAGGGTTCATCTTCAAGCCATATTTCCTCATTCTTTCGAATGATTGGCTCAGATGATCGAGATGACTCATACCCGAGGTAGATTTTACCACAATGTCATCTATATACACTTGCATGAATGTTTCTATAAAGTCATGAAATATAGAATTCATTGCTCTTTGATAAGTTGCCCCAGCGTTTTTCAAACCAAAAGGCATCACAACCCATTCGTAAGTGCCTATTGCCCCTGGGCAACGAAATGCTGTTTTGGATACATCATCTTCTGCTATAAAAATTTGATTGTATCCCGAATATCCATCCAACATGCTCAAATACTCAAAACCTGCGGCTGAGTCTACTAGCATTTCTGCTACAGGCATGGGATACTCGTCTTTAGGAGTAGCTGCATTAAGGTCACGAAAGTCTATGCATACTCTTAATGAGCCATTCTTTTTAATTACAGGTACTATATTAGCAATCCACTCAACATACCTTGTAGTTTGGATAAATTTGCAACGTAAGAGTCTTTCGACCTCTGCTTTAATCTTCGAGTGAATCTCTGGCGCGAATCTTCTGGGAGTTTGCTTTATGGGCTTCTTCCCTTCTTTTATTGGTAATTTTAGTTCGACTAAATCCCTTCCTAGACCAGGCATCTCATCATAGTCCCAAGCAAAACAATCTCTGTTTTCTTTCAGCATTTTGATGACCGTTGCTTTCAATTCTGGTTCTAGTTTCGCGCTGATATATGTTATCCTTTTTTGATCATTGTCTCCAAGATTTACTTCTTCAAGTGGATCTTGGGCCAACATCTTTATGTTCGACGCCATTGGGTCTTTTTCGAATCCCAAAGGTTCCTCGTCGTATATTGCATCCAACCTTTGGTTTGGTTCTTCTCTTATGATCTCTTCGTCTGGAGCCGTGTGTTCAGGGAGTTCGAAACTCGTACGTATATCCAATTCTGTTATTCCTTCTTTGGTTAGAACTGCATCTATCTTTGTATTTGATAGTTCGGCTTCGAGAGCCGCCTTCCTTTTGTTCTCGGCCACATAGGCCGAAATCTTTTCGAAGAACGAAGACTCAGACATGATTAATGTCATCGTCCCAGCCTGTTGGCCGTACTGTCGGATAATTCTCCAATGGTGCTGTATCTGGTGGACCATCCATGATCTCTCTATCCCATTGGAATCCATTTGGGTGTAAAGTTAAATAGTACAATGCATTTTTATTTGGGGTATACATCTCTTCTGCAGCATGACAAGGGCCTATGTTTGCCAGGTTCCTATCGAAGTTGGTTTTGTTCACTTGGTTGACTTCAGCCATGTAGTAACTCTGATCACCTTCGATATTCTCCACTATACCATCTTCTCTCCAAATTGTCACCCTCTGAGGCATTGTTGAGGGCACAGCTGCTACCCCATGAATCCATTCCCTACCAAGCAAAAGGTTGTAGTTTGCTTTTGCTGGTATAACCATGAACATAGTTGGCCTGGTAACTGAGCCTACTGTCAAATTGACCTGAACGACTCCCAGTGTTTGTCCTATTTTGCCTTCGTAGTTAGATAAAACCATGTTATGTGGCCTTATATCCGTATCGAACATACCAATTCTTTTTAGCATGTATTGAGGCATTAGGTTTACTGCTGCTCCCCCATCAACTAGGACTTTATTAATGCCAACGTTCTCAATCTTAGCCCTGATATAGAGTGGCTTCAAATGATTTCGCATACCCTCATCAGGCCTTTCGAAGAAAGCATTCTGTTCTTCTACT
Source organism: Vicia villosa (assembly GCF_029867415.1). Taxonomy (NCBI): domain Eukaryota; kingdom Viridiplantae; phylum Streptophyta; class Magnoliopsida; order Fabales; family Fabaceae; genus Vicia; species Vicia villosa. The sequence continues at coordinate 124,944 of NW_026705536.1, forward strand.
GCACCATTATTCAGCACATAGTAACACACAGGTCTGTGTTTTGTCATTTCTTCGATATCAGCCTCTTCACAGTCTTCCACTTCAGTTTCCTGATTAAACTCGTGAGGGAGTACGGAAACAACATTGCAATTCAAGTTTATAGATGACACTCCATCAGAATCAAAATCATTTGTCATTCTATCCTCTTCTTTCCAGGAATTTGAACGCATCTTTTCTTCTTCATCCAAGAGTTTTTCAGCTTCGAATAATCTGCGTTCCACCGGAGGTTTGTTTGACTTTGCCCCCTGGTATGGGACTTGGTTGCTACTAGATTCTCCAGCTTCTCTTGGCCTGTATTCCTTCTGAGCCTTTTTTATTCTCTGATGCCTTCTCCACTAGGACCGAGACATAGGATTTTTTCCTTTATAATTCTCCAATCGATACGCCTCTCGATTTGGTCTTTGAAATTGTTTCCTATATGCCATTGCAGTTCTACCACCTTGGTCCCAACTTCGCCATTTGTTGGTTCTTGCATCAGCTTGCACCCACCTATCCCTTGGCGCATCTGCAGGGATTTTGAAAGTTACCCTTCGAGCTCTGGGGTGTGGGCTATCAGGCCTCTTTGTTGGAGTCCATATGTCGAAACCGTACATGTTAGGACGCAACCCCTGAGTTTCTCGACTCATGTAGCAGTACACACGTTCGAATGATCGTGCTAGCATTTCATCATAGACTGCCCCACATCTTGGGCACAGAGCAACTTCAGTGTTTTCTTTATGGCATCTGACCAAAAATCCTACCAAGCTTTCCTCCATCTTTGGGTACAGTTGTAGTAGGGGATTTGGCTCTCTTCCTGGGTGTTCCCATCTTTCGCGTCGAACCCTTTCGAAGTTGGCTTCGACCCTTCGATTTAGCATGATCGAACACCTTGGACACATCCATTGCTTACCACCATTTCTCTCGTGGCAATTCCAGAGATATTCTTTGAGGCTTTCGGTTCTTGGAGGAACTTCGATGCCCCCATTTTGCCTCGTCAGCCATGTCTCTAGTTCGCCAAATTCAGACACTGGTCGTCTGGCGCTGACCATGTTAACCGCTGCTGGAGGAACTTCAGAGATCTGGATTTTCTGGAGTTTCATCCTGAGGTCTTCAGTGGCCTCACTGTTTTCTTCCTTCGATGCTTCAGTTATTTCTGTCTTGGAAGATCTTTCAACAACAGTGTTGGAGACTATGTCACCTTTTAGGCTTTCAATAGCCTGCTTTCCATTGAACATTGCTTTAGTTTCCACAACTTCAACTTCAGATGCCTCCACCATGTTGATATCTTCTACCTCACAGAGGCTAGCGTCAGCAATGTTCAGGGGATTGGTATCGACCCTCATATGACTCTTGGTCTTGTCAGCAAACTTCAACCTTCCATCATTGAGAGCATTTTGAATTAGATCCCTGAAAAGAAAACATTGAGAAGTTTTATGGCCTAAAAACCCATGATATTTACAAAAACCTCTTTTCTTCCATTGTTCCAACGGAGGAATTTTTGAATTTGGAGGTAGTATCATTTGGCCATCCTTTACCAATAAATCAAATATTTCATCACACTTGGTAATGTCAAATGTATAAGTTTTCTTAGGAAACCTATCATTCTTATCGTTTTCTACTGGGTTTTTTCCATTTGCAGGATTTAGCAATTTGCAAGCGTAAGGTGGCGCTTCTTTCAATTCAGCCAAGTCTATTTCGACTTCTTCAGGGCTATATGAGTCATTGAAAGACTCATCATCAGCGTCCTCGGCTTCGACGTACGCTACTCTTTCTTTCTTATAACTTTTATTCGCCCTAACTTTTTCTGCCTTCAGGCGTTCGACTTGTCGAACCCTGTCTGCTAATTGGGCCATGTCTCTAAGGTATTGGGTATCTAGTTTCTTTCTTATTGAATAATCTAGACCACCTGCAGCCATTTCGACAAGTTCATGCTCTGGGACTGTTGTAAAACACCTTGATTTCAACAGACGGAACCTATTCAAATAATCATCAATTGTTTCTGTGAATTTTCTTTTAACACTGGCCAATTCTTTCAAACTTATCTTAGTTTGACCCATGTAGAATTGCTCATGGAAAAGCCTTTCCAAGTATGCCCATGCATCTATCGAATTTGGTGGCAAAGTAGTAAACCAAATGAAGGCATTCTTTGTCAGCGAACTAGGGAAATATTTGATCCTTAAATCCTCGTTTCCCGCTAAGTCTCCTGCTTCTGTCAAATATCTAGCAATATGTTCCACCGTTGACTCATTAGTTTCGCCTGAAAATTTTGTAAATTTGGGTACCTTAGTGCCCCTAGGCAATTCTGTCTGCATGATATAATCTGATATAGGGGATGTATAATTTGGACGTCTAAGTCCAGTACTAAGGCCATTATTGGCCATAACCCTTTCTATCATGGCAGTTAAGTTATTTTCTGTAGCCAGATTTTCTCTTCTGACTCTTTGAACAACCTCATCTGGGTGTTCGTTCCTACCCACAATCCTTAATCTGGGTCGCTCCTCCTCCGTTTCCTGTCGAACGGGGACGGCTCTTTGATTTGAAGCTTCTAAGTTAATTACTGGAGTTCCTTCGAACATCTCTGTTCTTCGTGAGGGGCCTACATCCCTAGTGGCTGTCCTAGATGACGGAACTATATCTTGTACACGTTCCAAAATGGGCCTCTCTTCTTGATTCGAAGGCTGTTTGTCTTTCCTTTTAGGTGGTGTTACTCCCATGAATTCCGCAATTCGATTCATTTGAGATGATATCTTTTGGAAAGTCTCCATGTTTTCTCTATTTGTAGTAGTAACATTTGCCATTAGTGGGCTTAAAACTGAAGTCAATTCTCTGGCCAAAACCCCTACCATATCATGGTTGCTTGCATCCATTTCTTGTCGAAATGCTGCTTGGTTATTTGTGGTAAAGTGGGGCACCTGGGTAGAAAAACTAGTGTTATGTGCACTTCGACCCACTGAACTAACATTCGGTGAAAATATCGCATTGTTAGTTGGGGCATATATAGATCCTGCCCCTCGTATGCCTGTTCCATATGGGTATGGCATTCCATATGAACTATTTGGTCTCCATTCGAAAGCAGAATTCGTGCCTTGACCAGACAAATTATTTGCAGCATTTGTCGAGGAAAACAATACGTCCTCTGCGCTTGTGGATGAGGGTGCGGTTGTCGACACTGAAACTGGAATAGTCCCTGAAGGCCCTGTATTATTTTCAGGCAAAGCCTGGGAATTATCTGCAGGTCTCGATCCATTTGGACCCGTTGCATCTCGTGTTCCTTGAGTAGAAGTCGAATTTGCCGCTCCTGATCCTGAACCTTGTGGGGGATCTCGATCACCCCCTGCACTGGCCGTAACGAATCTTAAACATAAAGAATCTTAAACTGCAGAAACGTTAAAGACTTTGAAAGTAAATAACATGAAAGTAATTCGAAAGTAAATGACATTAAAGTAAAGATACAGAAATGTAAATGGCAAGAAGTAAACGAAATGCAGTAATTCTGGAAGATATTTGAAAACAAAAGATAATACACATGTATTAAAGTGGTGGTGTCATACGTACATTTTCTCAGCGAACTCTTTCTCTTAACGCTTGATACTTGAGTAAATATGTGAGTGATTTGTACAAAATGAACACACAGAATCCTAACATTAAGACTCCTATTTATACTAGTTTCGACCTTAACGGTCCTACACTAATCTGCTGCCACGTTTCTCATAAGAACTTCTAGCGACGCCATCTGTTACTTGGACAGTTACGAAACCGTCTTCGAATTTCAAATCTTCCCGCCTGAGTCCGTCTTCGACGCGTGGCAGTGTATTAAAACACTACGAAAACACGCTAAGTAGTAATACTTGAATATATTTATAAATTTTGTCTAAGTCCTCGAAGATACATACTTTTCACTAGCTTTTAATATTCATTATCTTCATAGCGAACTTAGAAATCTTTATTCTCGAAGCATGACCATCAGTAGCCATTCTTTTATTTTTAAGGGATGGCTATCAGTAACCATCTTTCCTTCGATTTTCTACTTCTTCGAAGGACAAATACTACAAAACGAAATCTTCAGCTAACAAGCGCCCACTCCCGTACCCGATGCATCGGTCTCAATGGTGAAAGGTATGGAAAATTGCGGTAGAGCCAGAACAGGCGCAGTAGTAATAGCAAGTTTTAATTTATCAAAAGCCTCAGTAGCCACTGTCGTCCACTTGAAACCCTCTTTCTTCAGCAAGTCCGTAAGAGGAGAAGCAATTATGGCATAACCCTTAATGAATCTGCGATAATATCCAGTCAATCCAAGGAACCCTCTGAGTTGTTTGACGTTACTAGGTTGTGGCCACTGTAAAACCGTGTGGATCTTGTCTTTGTCCATAGCCACGCCTATGCCAGAAACTGTGTGGCCTAAATAATCCACTTCCATCATGCCAAAGGAACATTTGGAGAGTTTAACAAACAAACAATTTTGTTGTAAAATCTGCAAAACTGTTTCTAAATGTTGGATGTGAGCAGCAAATGAAGGGCTATACACCAGTATATCATCAAAAAAAACCAATACCGACTTTCTCAAGAATGGCTGAAATATTTGATTCATGAGACATTGAAAGGAGGCAGGGGCATTAGTTCAGCCAAAAGGCATAACTAGCCATTCATAATGTCCCTGATGTGTTCTAAAAGCGGTTTTGTGTCGACCACTAGGCTCAACCAAGATTTGATGATAACCTGATCGCAAATCGAGTTTTGAAAACCACTTAGCGCCAAATAACTCATCCAAAAGTTCATCCACAGTGGGCATAGGAAAAGAGTCTTTCACAGTAATTGCATTGAGAGCTCTATAATCTGTACAAAACCTCCAAGTCCCTTCTTTCTTTTTAACCAAAACAATTGGTGAAGAAAATGGACTGCTACTTGGTTGGATAATACCTTCGGTGAGCATCTCTTGTATCATGGATTCAATCTGTTCTTTCTGGCTCTGTGGGTACCTGTAAGGTCGCACTTTGACTGGACCGTTGCCTGGCATCAATGGAATCGTATGGTTCTAAGCTCATGGAGGTGGTAACCCTGTAGGTTTCTGAATAACCTCTTTGAACCTGTTCAGGAAAATTACTAGATCTGGTTCCATGGTTTGGGGTAGCTCTAACCAACAGTCTGTTTCATTGAAATGATCCGTTTGCTGAATTGAAAAACAAGCTTCAATCGCATCAGTATGGTATAATCTCCTCATGTGATGTAACTGTGCTTGTTGTGGGCTCTGACTTTTTTCTCCTTGTAATGTCACAAACTCACCTTTATCAAAAAATTTAATGGATAATGACTGATAGTCTGCTACATGTGGCCCCAATGTAGCTAGCCAAGTGGCTCCTAATATCAAATTCGCTCCCACAATAGGCAATAAATACACAGGAATCTTGATGTCATGATTTTGGACAGCTACACACAGTTCAGGAATAGACCCCTCTGGACTTAGGGAATTACCATTACCTACCAAAACTTTAAAGAAAGGTGCAGGAGCTATCTCCATTTTCAAGAATTGGGCAATTCGAGGTTGGAGAAAATTGTCTGAGCTACCCCCATCCACTAAGATTTGAATAGGTAGATTACCAATATGTCCTGTAAACTTAATAGTTCCAATACCTGTTGCTCCTTTCAAGGCATTAAAAGACAAATGCAATTCTAATTGTTTATCCTCCACTGCAGTCAGTTGGGTGTCGCTGCCTTCTTCAGAGTCACTTGCAGCACTTCTACTTGTAATATCATCATAGTTTTATTAGGGCATTTATGGCTAAATGACCACTTCTCATCACAAGTATAGCATAACCCTTTCTCCCTTCTAATTTGCATCTCAGCAGAACTCATTCTTTTGACATTTTGGTTTTTAGGCTGGAAACTCGAGGGTTTGGCATTTGGAGTAGGTAAAAAGGGAGGTGTAGTGGTTCTGTTAGGGTTTGGGTTTTGAAATGTGTTAAGTTTGGTATTTGAGTTGTTGAGTTGGTGTTTGGGAACAGGTTTGCATTTTTCTTCAAAAAGTTTGGCCAAAGCAACGGCTCTTTGAATGCAAGTTGGTGTTTGAGCTAAAACTTCTCTTTGCAATTCCTGTTGTAAGCCACTAACAAAACAGTCAAGTAATGCTTCAGTACTAACACCATAAACGCGATTTGCCAAAGATGTAAATTCCAGGTAATACTCAGCAACCGTAGCTTTTTGTGTCAGCTTAAATAACGTAGCACGAGGACATTCATAGCAAGAAGGGCCAAAATCTACCTCCACAGCACGGGTAAAGATTTGCCATGATTGAAAGGGGTTTGTACGTTGCATCATTTGATACCAAGGCACCACTTTTTGATCCATATGAACAGCCGCAATCGTCAAGCGCTCCGTATCTGGAATGTTGTAATATTCAAAGAACTGCTCTGCTTTGAAGATCCATTCAATCGCATGGGAACCATCGAATCTGGGAAATTCGAGCTTAACGTTTCTGGTTTGAAAAGGAGGTCGAGGTCGTGAGTTCCTATCATCATGTTGTGAGTCCGCTGCATTCTTCAAAAGAGATTCGACTGCCGATTCGATTCTGGAAAGGCGTTGGTCATTGTCTGTTTCTAAGGAGTTGATTCTTTTTGCTTGTTCGCGGTCTCTGAGATCCATGGCGTCGAAAAACTTGAGAAGCTGTGACTGAACGTCGTTCTTGATTTCCTCTTGGATTTCCTTCAAGTGAGCGAAATCAGACATGATGTAATGAAAAGCACCAGTGTAATGGAAGAATATTAAATGCAGAGGAATAAGGTACTGTTTTATTAATATCAAGATTCAACTTCCAGTGTATAACTTAGAAGGAATCAAATGATTACAAGCAATGGAATGATAAGGAGAGAAATCTCAGTGTGAGGAAGAAGAGAGAAGAATATTCTCAGACAAATCATTCACACCCTCAGTCTCAATCCCAATACTATAAATACTAGGGTTAATGGGTGAACCCTTGCAGCTTGCAAGAAGGACGACGCGTCCTCATTCCTCTCCCCACTTCCGGATTTTGTGGCTGCCTAGCAGCATTTGTCTTATTCTCATTCTTTTCCACCTGTCCTTTCTGCTGAGGTGGATTTCTCATTACACTATATATCAGAACTCTCATTTGCATGTGCAAAATAATTACAAGCTGTATATCAGAACTCTCTGTTTGAAAATAAAGTATTGAGAAAGTCTTTCGAAGGAACATTCTGAATATGTTCGTTGTACGAAACTTGAAATACTACCATCTTAAATTAATAGGCTTATGGGATCGACATCTTCTTCTGAAACAAATGAAAGAATAAAAGAAATGCAAGAAGATATTGATGCACTTAAAGAACAAAATAAAAAAATTTGATAAATTGATGGAGCGAAATTGCATTATTAAATAAAAGAAATAGGCTACGAAAAAGGAAATTGCACTCTTAATGCAAATGCAAAATTAGTAAAAGACATGTATATTATTTTAATACATATTTTTTTCCGGGATCATACTTAGAATCATTCGAAGATGGTAGATCTTCATCTGAGTCTAGCTACCAAATTAAAAAAATCAAACATAACAAATGATTAATTAAACTTTGCTATAATCTAATTATAGTATGACTTTCCTATGTACTATGTAATAAGATAAAATTAGAATTTAATATGCTTTCGATTTATTGTATTATATGATATGTAACTTGTATGCTTATTATGATAGTATATATTTGTACTTTCATTTTATTAGAAAGTTATAGATATTTCTGAACATATTTATGTCAGTTTATCATTGTTTAAAAGTAAAATAAAAAGTTATAGAAAAAAGATAAAAAATACTATTACAAATAAATATAATAAGTTAAAGAAAAAAATTAAAATTATTACAAAAAATAAAAATTTAACAAAAAAAGATTAAAAAAGATTACCAAAAATAAAAAATGAGAATAATAAAAATTATTTATTTATAATAAACATTAATTAATAATAGTTTAAACTGTTGCTAAAACTATAAAAAAATAAATAATTAGTATCTCTATAAACTGTTACAGAATATATTATGTTAGGTATTTTGAAAAAATATGTGACGATTTGAACTATCACAATTTTACATTTGTGAATGTAAACCGCGTATAATATAAATCTAGAATAATAGCATACAAGTGTTAATTGGTATTGATATACCATTAGTGTTTAACTACATCATTTATATACATGTCTAAGATATTCAAAATACATCATATGGAAGATGGTATACATGAGTGCCTAACAAAACACTAAGATATATACATCAAAAACTATCTCGAAACATCGAAATCTTCAAAACATCTTCGTACGACTTTACCTCTGCCTTCATCACGTCTTGAGTTATTTGAAAATTCAACAATATAACAGGGTGAGTTAATAATCTCAATGGATTCTCCTATCTTATAGATCCACTCGACTCTAAAAGGACTATCAAATGATATCTTAATAAAATTATTACAAAGTGTCTTAGATGAACAAAATATATTTACTATTTATTTATTTACTATTTTTTCTAGTACATTCCAAAGATAGTATTTGACTATTGTTTCCATGAAAAGGATATAACTAGTATAGATGTGAAGAATAAGGAAGATTATGACATTTGTCACACTTGCAATATCATTTGTGTTTTAAATAATGGACACAAAACTTACATCTATCTTGAATCTACTTGGAATTAATTCAAGAGAGAATGCAATCTCCAACTTGGTTATAAACTTAGTTTCACTATAGAGAATCACATATTTTTGTCAAAATAGATCGCAAATAATTATCCCATGTTTCTAAATTTCCATTTACATTTTATCTTCTACTTGTATCTATTTTTAAATTGAATTTAACTATTTTTCTTAAGCTATTTATTTTTTTAATCTATATTTTATTGCATTTTGTGAACAAATGCGTGTACCAAATAAGTACTTGTGGTATGAACAAATGCATGTACCAAACAAGTGTCCATGTTCAACCCCTTGAGCTTTAATCTATCTCTAACATGATTTGTCATTTCCTTCCTTACTCTAGTTTCAATAATCATAACAATCATATGTTTAAAACTTAAGAAACGAGAGCTAACCTCTTTTGTCTTTGCCATTTATTGAGCCCCCTTACATTCCATGAAAGAATCATGGGAATTTTTTTTAAAACACTAGAAGATCATTCAGAATCCTTAGTAGTCTAAACCATTTTGACATTGAATTTGAGACGACATGTCTTCACTCACAACCTCTTTGCATTTGTCTCTCCTATTAGCACTTACCTTAGTGCACTCCTCAACCTCATCTTCCATATGTTTAGTCTTTATAAGATCAAGAGGTATGTCAACCACTAGTGTTTATTTTTGTTGCTCTTCCTAGGTATCCATTCTTTTGGTGTACTGTGTCAATATTTTGATGTAACTTTGACTTCTAAATTAATGTAGCAATATTGTGGATATACACAAGTTTGTTATTCTTTGCTGAAATTTTAATGTGATAAAAATGTATCAATGAATATTTTGAAATTATAAAGAGATTTTGGAAAATTTCATGTACCAAATAAATTTAGGTTTAAACAGGTTTAAATTAAAAAAAAACAAAACAAAATAAAAACAAAATAACTAGCGTCGTATATTAGCGATGCTACACCATACAGTTATAGGTTATAGCGTTTATCAAAACCGACGCTAAAATGTGTCGCTTTCGGAATACAACAGAGTCGCCATCGATCATTATTTATTCCAAAAGGAAAGGAAAGTATCGAATAAAACCCACAGGAGAAATAAATGGATTATATGATAATTGCAATCAAATTAGGGTTCGGGAGTCGGTTATGTAAGGGGAAGGTATTAGCACCCCTCACATCCATCGTACTCGATGGGACCCATTTAGTTAGCTTTGCGAATGAGTAAGGGGAAGGGTATGTAAGGGGAATGGTTTTTATTTTTTAATATTGTGCTCTCCAAGACTTCGCATGTTGTGCCTACGTATTCCCTCGCGCAATGGGAAAGTCAGAGTATTCGTAGTTCGGGGTGAAAACAATGAGTTTGTTGGTTAATTTTGTGGAGTATGAGTGTTGAATACTTGAGTACTAACAACTCATATATTCAACACTTAGGGAAAGATTAGAAATGAACTTCCATATTTCTTATTTAACTCCTTTTTTAAAAAAAAGAAATGAGGTGAGTTTTAAGATGATTTTATAGAGCATGAGTGGCGAATACTTGAGTCTTGACAACCCATATATTCAACACTTAGGGAGAGATTAGAACTGAACTTCCATATTTCCCATCTAACTCTTTTGTTAAAAAAGAGAAAAAAAGAAAAGAGGTGAGTTTTAAGTTCATTTTATAGAGCATGAGTGTCAAATATTTGAGTCCTGACAACCCATATATTCAACACTTAGGGAAAGATTAGAGCGGAAATTCCATTTTTCCTATCTAACTCTTGTGTTGAAAAGAAATGAGACGAGTTTAGTTTTGACGTGTTACAGACAGATGAGCATCAAATATTCATGAGAGAGCTAGGAACTGAACTTCCCGCTTTCTCATTTTTGTCATTTATTGAGTCAAGCTATCCTCGATTTATTTAAAATTAATTTAATCAAATTGTAACCATTTGAATAGTTAAGTCAAAAAGACTCTTGTTCAATTAGTTAAAGAGGAGATAGGAACTGAACTTCCCTATCCTCTATTTGACTAAGAAAAAATAGATTTTTGAAAAGAAACTCGGCATTGGATCGAGAAATCATTAGAAAAAAGATTTAATTAAGAATTGAATAGGTCGATGGTAACGCGCAAGGCGATCAACTTACAATATAGTGGGGCAAGGCTTGGTATATGAACCAAGTATGCTTTAGGGTGGTTGAATGAGATACACAAAGTAATCGACTTACATGGATTTGGTTTTGGGGCTCGGTATATATACCAAGAATGCGGGAGATGATTGATTTTATTAGCATGCAAATGACGAGATATAAACAAACAAGAAAATAAAGGAAAGGGATAAAATTAATTACAACACCTCGGGGATGGGGAGTACATTCTTTCAAATAGGGATGAAACAAAATAACGCGAGCATCCAGAGTCCTGGTACCATGACTGGTGTTTTAACTCTGCTGCATAAGATAACTGCAACATACACTATTTTATCATTTGGTACCCAATATTTTGGGTCATTTTAAACTAGTTATCCCAGAGTTTCTAATATACATGGGTTTTCGTTCAACATTAAACTTTTGTATCTGTGCTGGTGTGTAGTGATAAGATAATGGAGATATAGGTTGGTTTTCTTGAAGTGGAGTCTGATTATCATTATCAGTAACATAACCAATTCCTCTCTTTCCATTATGACTGACGCCATAGATCATAGAAGTCATTTATCTTATATCCATACTATTGTTTAAGAGTTTCTGAAATGCCTTATCGTATTTGTATAAGTTGGTTTCAGAAGATAGAGGAGCTTTAGAAAGAGTTTCTTCAAGTTTTAAGCATTTTTTGTTTAGAAAAGCATTCTCTTTTTGTAAAATAAAATTGTTTCCTTTTTGCTCAGAAATTTCTTTCTCTAGCTAACCATACTCTTTAATTTCATATTCAAGAACTTTCTATAGGTTCTTGAAATTTTGTTGAAGTTTCTGATAACTATTCTGAGATTTAGAAAGACATAACTCTAACTCAGCACGAGAAAGTTCAGAGAAAGTTCTGATACTTCAGAGTCAGAGTCATCCCATGTTGTTACAAGACCTTTATTCTTGCCATTGAAACCACTTTTTTCTGAAACTTTCTTTTTTGGTGCTTTCTTCTTAAGCATTGGACATTCATTTTTGTAGTGTCTAGGCTCCTTGCACTCGTAGTACGTTACTTCCTTACTTGCTATTCCTTTTACAAATGTTTTTGGACGATCTCCTATGTTTCTAGATCCTCGAAAGTTGTTGTCTTTTCTTCTAGAGTTGCTTGACTCTTTTGGACAGAATGGACAATTCATCTTCGTCATGAGAAACTTCATTGTCAGAATTTTCTACTTCTTTATCTTGGAAGGCTTTGTTCATTTATGACTTGGTTCTTTCTTATCTGGATCTTAGAGCAATAGATTTGGAAAGACTTCTGATGATCTTAGATAGCTTTCTTATCTGGATCCTTAGATAGCTTTCTTATCTGAATCCTTAGATAGTTTTAATGCAGTAACCAAAGGTCTCCATCTTTTGGAAAGACTTCTCATGATCTTTTCGAAAGACTTCAAAAAGGACTTAATCCACTAATCTTGAAAGATTACAAATATACGTCTAAGAGTTTGAAAAAATAGATTAGCCTTCTCAAGTATGCATACTAACACCGAGTCACTTGAGGAAAAACAAATCTCAAAATATTTACAATAGAAAGTGTTTCAAATAATGCTTCTTGATAAGCAAATGAAACAAAGTTTTAGAATAAATGTTTACGCACAAATAATGAGCAATAACTCTTTGTGTTTTTTAGTTTCTCTTGGATGAACTTTTCTACGTGAATTTTTTACACAGTAACTCTCAATTTGTTTCTTTATAGTTCTCTTGCAATTCTTCTTCAATCACTAGTTTTTCAATGAAACATTGATCCTTTATGTAGGCTCAAAAAGTAGACCTTTGAGAAGGACAAAATGTCACTATCATTGCCAGCTGACATAACGGCACCATGAGATCGTGGGAAATAGGAGGACACAAATTCTTTTTGGTCGTATATGTGTTTTCACCATAGTGGGATGGGTATTGTACGATTGTACTATTTTCTTCTTGTACAAGTTTCTGATCTTTATCTTCTAATGATATACTTTTGATCTAAAGTAATGATGGTGCAGAAGAGATCACATTAGATGACTGGTCCATTAGTATCAGAGTCAAAACCTTGTCTATCGAGCTAAAAGCAAAAGCTTATCTGAGAATCAATTCTTGATTTTTGAGCCGTAAGCAAAAGCTTATTTGATCTAGAAGTAACAACTTATTTGAGAAACACATGGAGATCATTTTCTAGCGAACATTAAACATTTTCAGAACTCCTGATGTTTCTTTAGAAGTAGATGCAATAGTTCTTCTGAGGCGTGACAATTTGATGCTAATGATTTTTCCAGATAACTTTCCAGAATCAAATAAAATATAAAATCTCCACACTCAAGAAACCACTAGAATACAAAATTGTTACATAAAAAATATATGTATTGTTATCATCAAAATTAGAGATTATATGGAGAATAAAGTTTTGTTCTAACATTTTTTACTCGGACAAAATGACGCCGTTTTGATATTTTTCCAAAAATAAAATAAAATGAAAATATAAGAAGACTTTATTCAAAACTTATTTAGAATTTTTTCCATGTTTTCAATTAGAACTTGTTCAAAGTTTATTTAAATTTGTATTTTATACTATTTTGTTGTTTGTGATGAATATGTTTAGAATTTGAATTTAAAGAGTGAACAGGTAAAATTATGATATTTTAAAATTTTGTAGGTGCCGTATTATTTTTTAGAGACTGAATGATTCTATTAGACCGATTTAATAAATACATATTTATTGTGCAAATGTGTGTATGCACTTCATCGGAAAAGAAGTGAAGCTTTTAATAAAGGGTCATGCTAACATGTGCCCTAAGGGCACATGTTAAGAGCTAAATGTAGAAATTTTTTCTAAGATATTGTGCATTGTTTTTATAAAAAGTTTATAATTAATGTGTTTATTACGTTTTTCAATACAAATTTTCTATATTTAGGTTTCTTAACATGTGCCCCAAAGGCACATGTTAGCTTTATCCTTTAATAAATGGCACTAGTAATGAGAATCACGTAACATATGGCTGTCTGCCATATCTCTCACTATTCCAAAAGATAATACACCCTCACCTACCACTTGTGTCAAAATAAATACAATACACTCACCAACCACATATAAATAATGTGAGTGCATGAGTGATCTAAGGAAGCCAAAGAATTGATTCTAGATCTAAGCTCTCCCACTTGCTTTTCTGCATAATTCACTCCTTCATATATATATATATATATATATATATATATATATATATATATATATATATATATATATATATATATATATATATATATATATATATATATATAAAGGTAAACTTTAATATATGCTCTTCTCTTTCACCTTCATATATAAAGACTGGTTTTCTTTTTCATTATCGACACATTCACTAACATGTGTTGAAGATTTCAGGCGGTAGAAACTTGTAAGAGGATGGCATGTGATTATTTTGACCACACTCAATCATTTCCAATTATACCAACTATGATTTCCTTGATTAAACATATAAGGTATGCTGTCTATAGTATAGCAAAGATTTTTAATTTTATTTTACCTTGTAATGTTATACTCTATATATCTATCATATAACAATATTTTATACTGTAGAAATTACTTCAACACTCTTTTGGCTTCTTAAGCTTACCCGTGAACAGTTTATGTTTAATTTACCGACACATCCTAGGGATTTATTTTTTTACAAGTTACTAAATCTTCTTGGTTGGTAAAATCTATCTTTAGGAGAAAAATGTAACACAAGCAGCATCTACATTTCATTTATATAATTGAAAATCACAAATTTGGTTTTATTTTAGAGTATCACTTATTGTACTTTTAGTGGTGTTTTTGCACTCTTGATTTTATTTCATGATCATTGCTAAGTTGGACTTAAACCACATTTTGAGGAAGGAGTTAAATTGTTTGTTACCAGGACATTTGATCAAGAATGTTGTCGGACAGAGGGAGAAGTGAGATGTTCGTATTCTTTAAGAAATTAATTTTTTAATTTCTAACCATCTTGTTTAAATTTCTATATTGTAGGAGAAGTGTGTATGGTACACACTAGATGATGAGCTGGTTGAGATTAATTTTAGGAAAAGAGCATCAGCACGACTTTCAGACATGCTTAGGCTTGCTAGACTTGGATATGAAGAAAGAGGGATCAAGCCTCCATGGATGGACGAAAATGTGTTTAAAGAAAAAATCTGAAAAAGCAAAGCAGCGTAGAGCATCAGAAAGGCAAGCCGCTAATCATAGAACCGAAAGCATTAGTATTGTTGATCATGCTGATCGATTGGTAATATACTTTCATGTCACTACTTTTTTAAATTATATTCTTAATTGTGTTATATTTTTATTGGAGTTTTATGTGTATTAGGTTGTGGCTAAGATAAGAACTCCACTAATGCAAGAGCTTCAGGAGAGGACTTATCGGGAAAGAGATGGAGAGTATTGCGACGACCGTGCTAGAGATACTCAAGTAAGATGATATTAGTATTTCTTCTCTTTGTTTTAATTTTGATCTCTGGTTAATTTTACTTCTCATTAGAAATAAAAACAATTATTCTTAGGGTTTCATTAAAAACTATATATACGCTGCCCAACTCCTCTTATTGTGATTTATACCATTATACAAGTCTTAAATTTTAACAGATGCACAAAGTCCTTATATTTTGTTAATAAAAATAAACATAGTTCATTTCTATGTATCAACTCTTATATATGCAAAGTACTTTAAATGAAAATGTGTAGCATATGTATTGTGTTAATAGTTGTTTTCTTTTTGTATGACTCTTTTAGTGTTCATAACAAGCTAAGGAGAACTCAGATAATTTAAGGTTTCCAAAAATTCTTATAACATAAATTCATTGTTGATCAAACTCTTATAACATTTAGTTAGAATAAATTAAAGTTAATACCATAAATTTTCAAATGATAGGTATTCAAAAATTCGAAATAGTTTGACAAAATATATATATCATAAATTCAATTTTAGAAATGAAGACATTTTAATTATTTGCTTTAGTGTTTGTCTATCCTAATGATGTAAATTTTTTGTTTTTCACATTTGAAGAATAATTAATAGTATTAATTAATAATTACTCTATTATAAATGAGATGAAAAAAACCACGCATTAACTTGCAACCGTTTTTATCTATAAACTTGATTTTTCGTTTTTACCGTCCGTTTATTGTCTGTACCCGAGTTCCTATTATCTGTCCGTTTTTATCGTCCGTTTTGTGCTGCTTTTTTCCCCTTTATCATTATATCTGGTTGTTATTCTGTTATAGTGGTTGGTGTAGGGGCTGCATGTGGAGTTTATGGCTAGTCTCTTTGTATCAGTGAATGCAGTTCTGTGTTTGCTTGTGTTGTATCTTTGGCTTGTTTTGTTATTACAATGTATTGTTATTATTCCAAATCATAAGTGTTTTTTTAAATATTAATTTAAGAGGTATTAAGTTGAATTAAATATGGCTAAATAAATTAGCAGTTGAATAAAATATGGATAAATAAATTATCACTATCAAATTAGGAGATAAAATTATGAATTATTTTTTATATAAGTTACTTTTTGTTTTTACTGACACCATAGACTCCCAACGTATATGTAGAGCACCCTTCCATTAATGACTTTTGATCCAATGTTTTTATAAAAATTTTGATTCAATGTTTTTATAAAAATTGCCTAAACTTTTTATTTCATTTAATTGCCTTCACCTATATTTTTTATTTAAATAAATTGTCTAAACTCTATTATTTCATTTAATTTATTTACGTATGTGTAGGCGGAGTACCAAAGGTTGAAGGTAGAGATTTTAGCTAAACATCCTGAGTTAGGTGGTCCACAAGGGCGACATCCTCTTGATCCAGCTATTGATTAATATTTGTGGTTGAAAGTAAGTAAGGGAAGGAATAAAAATGGAAAATTTTATGCTAGTGGACCTTTAGCTGGCAACTACAAAAAAGGGGATATGTTTTCTTTATTTAGGAGAATTGCATACGGGGAAGGGTCTTCACGTCCTCCGACATTAACCCCTGAAATAACTAAAACAAATAGACAACTAGCTCAGAGTGAAGCAGCACGCGAAAATGAAACATTGAGAAAAAACAAATGGAGTTGGAGGAAGCATTGAGACTTTCACAAGAGCAAATAATGCTTACACAACAACAAATTCGACAAGTAAATGCAACAACAAATGCAACAAATACAACAGTAAATGCAACAACAAATGCAACAATTATTTCAACAACAATATGGTGGTGGTGGATTTGGAGCAATTGGTAACCAAGGAGTGGTAGATCCCGAGTGAATATTATTTTGAATTTAAATATTTTTGATTAATTATGAATTTCGTTATATAAGTATGAATTTAAATATTTAGAATTAATTATAAATTTAGTATTTTTAATTTTTTTTGAATTTAAATTATTTATTATATTTATATTATTCTAAATATTAATTTTAATATTTAGAATAATATATTAATATATATTTCTTATTATATACGTTACTATTTGTGTTGTTTATTTAACATGGTATCTCAAAATATTTGTCAGGTGAATTTCACCTTACAAGTTTTTGAATATTCAAATATTGCTAGGTGAAACTCACCCCGTAAGCCACCTAACATACTGTTACTCCTGCTTTGAACCAACTGTGTCACCTGCGCTGAATCAACTGTGTCGCATGGAACGAAGTTGTCTGTAATTCTTGGAAAGCGTGTTTGCTGGGTGCTTCAAAGCTGGAAACGTTGCGGGGTGAAAAACACCTGGAAAAGTTGCAGGGTGCGAATCCCCTTGCAAAAAGTTGCGACTAATGTTTTTGCAAGGTGAGCGTATCACCTCGCAACAGTTGCGTTGCAAGGTGATATTTGCATTTGCGGGGTGGTTTTCACCTGACAAACTTGAGTTTTTTTGTAGTGGAAGAACTTTGAATTGGCATGGTTGTATGTGTTATTTGAATATGAGTGGTCCTCTAGTGAGTTGTTTAGAGTTATGAATGCAACTTTGGTTGATGTAATGTTTGAATTAGGAATTAGGAATTAGTTCATGTTATAGCAGCCTTAGGTAAATGGATGGTTTATTTGAACTATGGCTTGTGGATTGATTATATATGCAAACTTGTAGCATGACATGTTTGTATTGATTAGTAACTTGTGTTGTACAGGAAGATTATGTGAATCGTTTGATACAAGCCACACAAAATGATAATAATGTTGATGAGTCAGAAAAGCTACAATTATGAAAAGAAGTTGTCGGCGGTAAGTCACGAGGCCGGTGTTACGGAACTGCCCGAATGGTGGTTAACGTACAATATGAAGTGTCTTACTTGACATAAATGTCCGTTTCAAACCCGACTAGAGAAGCGGATAGCCAAACCATTGAGACGGCTAAAGCCGAGGCTTCTAAAGCATGAAGAGGCTACATAAGCTAATGCTCGTGTAGATAAAACTATAGTTGAGACAACAGATTTGAAAAGATAATTTGAAGAATTTATGTACAAGAAACCCAAAGGGTCCTGCAAAGAGCTACCACAAAAACCATGTATCTCATAAGTAAATGAGCAACATGCTCCTCAGGCCTTGCTATATTATTATAGAACTATTTTCTCCATGGCACTTGATTGAGGTTGTTGCTCCAAAAGACTTTTCAAAAATCTCCCAAGCTTCTTTTGCATATTCTACATAACAAAGCTTTTCAAAATTATCTCGACTCACACATTGATGAATTATAAAGAGAGTCCTATAATTCTTCTTCTTCAATTCTTTATGTGCAACTTTTTGTTCATCCATTGCTTTTCTGCAAGCGGTGCTACCACTTCTTTCACAATATCCTAAAAATCTTGATAACAGAAAACAAATTTTCAATTACTTGTACCAATTCTCATAGTTATTAACTTTCAGAATTGAAATACTCGCTGGAAAGTGCCCGTTTGTTAGATCAGTTTTCAATAATTAATTGACTATATATGTCAATTTATAATTAAATTTTAGCTATGAAACTTCAAAAGATATTGTTAATATTTCACCTCAAATAATAATTGTAAAATAGTCATTAGTTTTACTATTATTAAAATTAAAATTTTATTTTTCAAATTTATTTTTAGAATTTTGGAATTTTAGTTTGAAGATCAATTTATTTTGATTAAATCTCTCAAACTTATAATCTTTAATTAATTAAATTTTTGGGTCAATTCAAGTTTTAAATTTATTTTCAATTTGATTTAATTTTTTTAAAAAGATAAATAATAAATTTAAAGGTAATCATTCTAAAATACAATCTAATGAACAATATTAGCTTATTTTTAAATATAACAAATAGATTAATAATTTATTTTAATATATTTTGTATCCATTTAAAAATATCAAAATACTTTTTTAAAGTTTGTTATTAAATAGAAAAAACAGTGACATTTATGTATTAGTTTGGAAGCATGAAATGCATCGAAACAACATAAATAAAATAAAAAGCAAATTCTTATCTATCCTACTTAGTTTCAAGTATTGAATGGTCCATATGTACACTTTATTGTATTAATAGTATTGGCACTACTGTTATATAATTGCAACATTGTCCCAAAATATTAAATGTAGGTTTTTAATATTAAAGTGAATGAGTGAGATAAGCAAGGAAACACAATTAAACTCGACCATAGAAGCTAGTTGTACAACACTCCCACCAACCACATATTAAATCGTGTGAGTGAGTAACCGAAGGAAGCAACACAACCAAATAAACCCAAGAATAGATTCTAGATCTAAAAGCTCTCCCACTTACTTCTCTGCATAATTTACTCCTTCATTTATTTTCATGTAAAGGTAATCTTTCATCTATGCTCTATTCTTTCTCTTCCAATGTTTTATTTACATGAAATTGATCCACAATTTCCGGTGATCTTTAGTTTGTTCTTAAAGGCTGATTTTCTTTTTCATATTGACACATTCACTAACATGTGATCCACAATTTGAAGATTTCAGGCGGTAGAAACTTGTAAGAGGATGGCATGTGATTATTTTGACAAGATTCAAGAAATCACAATTATACCAACTATGATTTCCTTGATTAAACATATAAGGTATGTTGTCTAAAGTATAGAAAATATTTTTAAGGAGTTTGTTTTATTTGACCTCAAATGCATAACAAGAATCTTAATTCTCACTACTAGAAATACTCTGTTTTCCTGCGGATTTACCTGCGGATTTGAGCAACATTTCCGCAGGAAACTTATTTCCTGCGGAATTTCCTGCGGTTTTTGGTCCCCAGCTAAAACCTTCGTGGGTAATTGTTTCGGCAGGTAATTCCGCAGGAAAATCCGCAGTTAAATCCGCAGGTAAATCCGCTGTAAATTCCGCTGGTAGGTCCGCAGGTAAATCCACAGGAACGATAAATCCGCAGGTAAATCCGCAGGTAATGTAGTTCTAAATTTAAAAAAAAAATCTAATTTATTATTTGCTTCTCTATGAAAAGGTTTATACTAGAAATAATATCTAGTATTACGATGCATGAGATCTAGTATTAATATCTACCTACAATCACATACATAATCCCACTTGAATATCAACATCTAGCACAAACAACAAGTTCTCATCTAGCTAAAACATCCATATTTGTTAAAAGAACAACTACTTACACTTGCATACAGCACAACATTGTTATAATTCCTCCATCACATAGAAAATGAAACTTATAAACCTAACAATTCTCCAATCTAATAGACTAATAAATTAGAAGCAACTAACTAACTAACCCAACCGACGCAGACCTAATGGCTCTCTATCAAATATCAGTATGGAATCGTGTTATCAAGTATTGCCACCAAAGCGCTTCTCTTATGAGTTCCCGTCGGTGTTGCCGAAATCGTTGGAATCGATGTCGTCGTTCACCCAGACTGGGACTGCTTGGGAGTTTTGCTGGAGCCTACTCGCTCGGTGTAACTCAAAATTAGCACAAGTTAGAGCCTTGTTTATTGCCAGAATAAATGCATCAAATAGCCGACGATCAGCGCCTATACAATAACAAACCAATACAATCAAAATCATGATAAAATAAACAGAGTATTTCTAGTAGTTACCTTGTTGTCCTAAGAAGCAGCTGCGGCAGCAGGATCTACAAAAGAAACAAAATCAATAAGTTGAAAAAACCAAGAGCATCATAAAACTATAATTTGCTTTGAATCGCAGCTCTGAAACACATCTTCGAATTTCAAAGCAAGACTATTAATTATAACTCAAGCTATTCTTAATTTCAGTATATCATCAATCATAAAATACGATTTTGTTTTTCATGTTTGTTATCATGTCCAGACCAAATTCCTTGTCATAGCAGTAACAAGCAGTAAAGAATCTCGACTAATTTCATAGAGTATCAGAAAACATTAGCTCAAAATGTGAATCAAAAGACCGATTTTATGCAACGTGAACAGACTGAAGTATGACATATTGCTTAAACAAATAAGGCATAATGTTTCAGAAGTAAAGCATGCATTGGATTGGAGCAGCAACTCAATTGTTTGTCAAGATAATTAGCTACGATAAATCAAGGGATCAGCAAGGTCAGTTCCAAACCACCGGGCAAATTCTTACATTGGCCTACTATTTTAGTCATATAATAACATAGCAAAAAATAAATCTTACAAGCAACTATGATACCTGCCATGATCTAGATTCAACTAAAAAGTACTTTAAGAAAAGCCATTATCTTCAACTAAAACCAAGAGCGTCATAAAACTATAATTTGCTTTGAATCGCAGCTCTGAAACACAATTTCGAATTTCAAAGCAAGACTATTACCATCCAGGAGTATCGGCGGCATCAAGGTACTCACTTTATAGGGTAGCCAAAAAGGCTGCATTGACAACATATTGGAGGGCCTGAGGCCTACCATGATTTAATTGAATCAAGCCTCCTGTGTACATAAAAAAAACCCAACATTTGCATCAGAATCGAAATTGGAAAATCATGAACTCTGGTGTCGAGTTAAAAGCTTAGAAGTAAGAATTGGTTACCTTTGGTACTGTTAAAGCTTGTGAAAACAGGTAGGTAGGAGCACATGATTATACTGGTCTGATTGTGGAAGGTCCTTAGAATTTCTTCGTATGGATACCCAGGACTCAAGAACAACCTCAAACGACTAAGAAGAACCTGAATACAAAATGTCAAAATCGAATTAGTCAAGTTTGTTAAAATCAAATTATACGTGCATGCCTTAACGAAGAATCTCAACAAAATTACCTGTGCACCAGCAAGCTTGTTATCCCAGCTCAGTACTCCATAATCAGGCCTCCCCAGAAAGCACCGGCACCATGAACAAGTTTCTTGGAATAGGCTTTGTTGTCTTTGAAAACAATAGATGCAGCCGCCAAGGCAGCAGCCATCTCTGCAGCAAGCTCTGAACAACTGTGACATTCGGTGACTGGCCTGTCGTAATCAATGTCTTCTGGACGCATCCAGCAGTAGTGATCATTGGGTGTCGTACTTCCATCTGAGGTATCTCCATTCCCGACCTGTCGAAGAACACCGAACACATGAGATCCATAGTAACAAAGATTTCCAGAAATCAACTACGTATAAAATCGACTACGTATATCATAATAGACACTACAGACAGAAATATAAACCCACAGCGATAACCAAAATAGAATGAAATAAAATAAAACAAAAAATAATCAGCGGCCCATTTAATGATTTCCTTGACATGATCAAGCTCCCCGATAGCTTCATATTTACCACTATACTCAATAACACTCCAACTCAACATAGTGATGGAAAAAGCGGCCGGAAAATTGAACTTGATGGCATCTCCAGCATCATAGTATCCACCAACCAGATCCTTGGTTGCAGCAGAAACACCAGCACCCTTTCCATCTTGCATACCCGAAGTTCAAAAGATCAAACTTTACACTATTAGTCCTTATATAACACAGAATAAAAAAGAATCACAGATCAAATCAAGCAAACTTACTACCATAGAAAACCCATCTTCATCAAGATCCATGCTTTACACTATTAATCACATACCAAAATTGTTTCTATTGACAAAATTCACATAAAATTAAGCTAACATAAACAAAAAAAGAAACATTTTTCATCAAAAATTGGAACTTCAGTCTCATGTTTGACACAACAATAAAAACAAATTTTGAACTATTACTCAATCCCTATGAAACAAAATGAATATAGATTTAGTATGAAAAGAAAAAAGGGCACTCATAAAAAGGATAAAAATCTAACATTTTTGTGCATTGAAGAACATGAGAGCTTTATGAAGAGCAATGTCTAGACATTTTTGTAGCTTAAGAGATGTCATAATGTCACAAATAAATGTTGAGAAAAGAAAACTGTTTCAAGATGTACCAAAAATTAACAATGGATTATCTCAACTTAGCTTATTCGAATATGAAACATCAGCTTGATACTATTAGATTCTAGAAACACGGATAATTATAGTTTTCCATCTTCCACATAAACTAAAATTTAACACCTTTTCTTCTACATTCAAGGATCATTAAGAATACAAATTCGGGTTAAAAAAAGACCAAACATTCCAGTTACCTTCAGCTCAAAGATTATTAGAGTACAAGACTCAGCTCAACCGTTGAGATTATTAGAGTAATCTCTCATAATATATTCCAGGAATTTGTTAAATTATATAGAACAGATATGATATAAATAACATAAAAAAAAACAAAATAATGTTCTAATATATGAAATTAATGATTAGTATGATATATCTAATTAGAACAAGTAAAACAATAGTTCTTTGACTGCAAAAACTGATGGATTTAAGAAACTACATGCATAATGACCTAGCTAGTACAAGAATCAGCTCAACATTAAGACTAATAGAGTCATCTAATATTATATCCCAGGAATGAATTTCTTAAACTACATGGAACAAATATTATAAAAACTAGGCAATGAGTATTTAAATAGCAAAAAATAGTCCCCTAAACTGGTATAGCACATGAGTATTTAAATTTACGGTGTGAAAGCAATGTAATGGAAATAGGTTCTATTGGTGGTATCTGGGACAGTCTGTACCATACGAATTATGAACAGGGTAAATGTCCTTGGACAGAGATAAGAACAATTAGAATTCTAATACTAAAGTTAAAAGGAACACAAAGATACTTTCTGAATATATTTCACTAGTTTCGGAATTCTAAATGCTGTTGAAACTGCATGTAGAGTGGCGCTAAGCAAGTTTGGACTTGATATACAAATAAAACTACTTGTCTTAAAGAGGCATAGTTTATTACTTTTGAGTAGCTTTTTGTTCTTTAATAGGATAACACCACAGGAAAAGTTGTGAGACTAATAGCTTGGGCTGATAGAGGTGGTTCTGCAAAGGCAAAACTCCCCCCGTAAAATGGCAACTACAGGTTTGGGTGGATTGACAGTTCTGCTGGTAAAGTTTGCCTAGGTTACAATCCAATCCATTACCTGTCATAAAGTGGCTTAATTATTACTTGAGTAACTTTCGGTGGATTAACAGGATATCACCATAGGCAAAGCTGTGAGACTAATCGCTTGGACAGCAAGTGAGGGTTCAGGTTAGGCAAAATGATGCATTTAATAGTGAATTTGAAATAAAGTGAATAATGTCAGGATGCATTGAATTGCAAATCAATATAAGGATGAACAAATTAGATTAACATTTTGCTATTTTATGGAATTATTTCAAATATTGATAATGTAGATTACATAACACCGGATGACTCCTCCAATTTCAACGACCAAATTGGACATTTACTATTAATCCACAGTTGATTACAGCGGCGAATCAGCGAACTACAGTGATAATGCGGGTAACATTACAGGACAATAGAGTAAATTCAACAAAACAAGAAAACACCATACCATTAACAATGTCGGAAATTTCAATCTGAGAAGGAACAGTAGGACCAAGTCCTTTATCATCATCCACAGTACTCATACAATAAACATTCCTCAATTTCGTTGAGCCGTTAACATCAACTAAATCAAATTCCTCTCTCACCGCTAACTTCGCCACAAAAGCTGAAACAAGAGAAACAATATTTCAATTTTCAACAAATAAAAAAAAATCCAAGAAATGAAAATGTTGAGAGCGGAAGAAGAAGACTGACGAATTCGGTTGGGACATTTCATCGAACACCTTGCGAGCGAGGACAAATTCTGCATTTTTCTTCCAAAAGCTAAATTAAACATTCAGATTTAAAACATAATCAATAGAAAAACTTGCAACTATTCTCAATTTCAAAACATCATGTATCAGTATATTTCAACTACAACCAACTCCATTCAACAGAAAATCCCAAACGTTATTCGAAATTACGAAAAAGAGAAGCAGCGGTAGAAAACTAACCTTCCCAAGACAGTAGCAAGAGTTTGAAGGTAAGTATCAATCATCTGTTCCCGAGAGGGTTTAGGGTCTTTAGGAAACTCCATCACAATGAGCCAATGGTTGTAGTCACAACCGGGAAGCATAATCGTTTCCTTCTGCTCATTGCTTCCGCTTTTGTTGGAAGAGAAATCTTCCTTGACCGCCGCGTGAATTTGGATAGGATTACGGGTACCGATTTTTGTACGGATGGAGAGGTTGTTGAAATTGAGAGATGAGGTTTTGGGGTGGTTAGGTGGGGTTAGGGTTTGGGGTTTCAATTTTGTTTGAAGTGCTATCACTACTACGTTGTAGGATAAGAACAATTGGGGTTTTATTCTCAAAACTGGTCTATAATTCTCATAAAAAACTTTCAACTTTTTCTAATTTTAACGATTCTCAATACTGGTTTATATTTCTCATCAAAAAAATTTCAACTCTTAAACTTTTTTTTTTTTTTAATTTTAATCTTTATCAGATTTTTTTTCCAATTTTTTATAATTTTTAATTCTATTTTTCAAAACTTTCATACCTATTATTAAAATATAAGTCAAAGAATTGAATTGAAATACACTAACAACGTAAAGAAGTTAACGTTTATTTATTAAAATTATTTAACTTTTATTGAGATATAAAAATAATATTATTAAAATATAAATCGAAGAATTGAATTGAAATATACTAACAATGTAAAAATAATTGACAGTGTCAACCATGTTTGGGTTATTGAGATAATATTTTTGAAATATGAGTTACTTATGTAATCTTTTTTAAAAATTGATTATTACAAAAAAATCTTTGATACCCATTCTAAAAAATTTTAATACCTTTTATTAATTTTATTTTTCAAATTTTTTATACCTTTTATTTCATCAAAAATTAAGATAAAAAAGTTAAAATAACACAATTCACATTAAAACATTAATTAAATATAATGATTCATTTTTAAAAATAATTAGACAAAAATTACTATTATTTTAAGAAAATAGTTAATTTTGCAGCAAAATCCGCAGGAAAGTTTCCTGCGGAATTACCTGCGGATTTTGTATAATAGTTTGGTTTTTCTAAAATAGATATGCGCAGCAAAATCCGCAGGAAACATTCCTGCGGATTTACCTGCGGATTTTGCATTATGGTAATTGAGTTATATGAACCGCAGAAAAATCCGCAGGTATTCCTGCGGAATTTTCTGCCAATTCTAGATCCACAGAAAAATTTAGTTTATTTAAGAAAGTCCCAGGAAATTCCGCAGGTAAACCTGCAGAATATTTTCCGCAGGAAATTCCGCAGGTAATACGTGTATTTCTAGTAGTGTCTCTAATATTAGCTTAGCAATTCTATATCTATCATATTTAACAACATTTTATATTCTGGAAATTACTTCAACACTCTTTTGGCTTCTTAAAGGTAGTCTGTCTATAGATTGTACTTGACAATAGTGTATCTAAGATAATTTTAGTGTTGACAATCTAAAGGTTCTCATGTACCAGGAGAAAAATGTAACACAACCAACATCTACATTTCAGTTATATGATTGCAAATCACAAATTTGGTTTTATTTTAGAGTATCACTTCTTGTACTTTTAGTAGTGTTCTTGCACTCTTGGTTTTATTTTTTGACCATTGCTGAGGCACAGTAAATACGGTTGCTGCCTAGCTAAGTCAGTGGTTGAGTCTCTGTGTAGTTGTTGTCCAAGTGTGATAGTGGTTGTCCTATTGTGATAGATGTTGTCCAACAATTAACACTACGCCAAATTTAAGCTGTAGCAGCGCAGCTACTAAAGTGCTTTTAGCAAAAGCGCTCTCGTAGGGTTCGCTAAAAACAAAATTAATAAACAAAGGGAAAATGATGCAAAAAAAGCGCTCTGGTAGGGGGGGTGTATGAGAGCGCTTTTAAAAAGCGCTCTGGTAAGGGGGGGGGGGGTATGAGAGCGCTTTTCAAAAGCGCTCTGGTAGGGTTGTCTATTAAAGCGCT
This sequence comes from Vicia villosa, assembly GCF_029867415.1. Lineage (NCBI taxonomy): Eukaryota > Viridiplantae > Streptophyta > Magnoliopsida > Fabales > Fabaceae > Vicia > Vicia villosa. Next base: position 152,064 of record NW_026705536.1, read on the forward strand.
TTTCAAAGCGCTGCTATAGGGGGGTTTAATGAGAGCGCTTTTTAGTCAAAAGCGCTGGTATAGACCAGGCTATGAGAGCGCTTTTCAGAAGCGCTTTAGTAGCCTTTATTACTAAAAAACCAAAAACACGCTTCTCACCTATTACTGTTTCTCACTTTCTCTATTTCGTTTTCTGTTCTCTGCACGCGAAAAACCCTCACTGTATCTTCATCATCCTCCATTGCCCTTCCGTCCACCACCATCGGTGCCATCCACCACCGTCGGCGTCCCTCCGTCTACACTCGTTTTCTCCTCCGTCTTCATCCAGAACCTCACTGCCGGTGAGTTTTAGGCTTCATTTTCTTTTGTTATTTTTCTATCACTTATTTTTTCAGTGAAAATTTTGGTATCAAAGATTGGACTTCTGCCTGCAACTTGTTTGATGAAATGCCTGAAAGAAATTTGGTAGCATTTCTATAGTAAAACAAATGGATTCATATTAAGTTTATTTTCATATGTAGTTTATATTCCAAGTTGAAATTTGATATAATCCATCAGTTTAGTTTAGTTTAGTTCAGAGATTGGGAATGATTTATGGGTTTAGTTTTAAGGGTTTCAACTAAGGGATGTTGTTTTTCTTTACCTTGCACAGTTGCACTGCAATTTGAGAATGAAGCATTTTACATGTTTGATTAAATGTCTTTAGAGTGTATTGTTGAGTTTGAATGATATTGTGCTTCTCTTTGAGTTTTGGTTTTGGTTCATGTTCATGGCTGCCCGAGTTCGTTGTGTAAGACATGTTTGAAGTGAACTTAAGTATGTGTTAATAGGTTGGTGTAGTGGCTTCCCGGTTTCTAAGTTAATTGATTCAAAGGTGGTTGGAATTGATCTCATGTTTTGAAGTGGAATTAAGTCATATTTTGTATTGATATTATTTGATTTTGATTCTAAAGACATCGTTGAGCTTTGGCTATGGTTGAGTTTACTTTCTTTCATCTTGAACTTGTTTGAAGTGAATTTTGAGAGCCAATTTATACGTATATCATGGCTGTCCGGGATGTTGGTTTAGGGATTTAGAACTTGTTTTGAACCCAATTTCTCATGTTTAGGGAATATATTTGCTAGATAGGGGTTACTTGTGAAGAGTGAAAGTTTGATCTCATTCAAGAATCTTACATTGCGTTTTATTGCTTCTGATTCATTCCGTGTATCCTTTGTGTTTTGACAGAAACGCATTATACCGTTCTGTTTCTTAATAATTAGTTGTTTTTGTTTAGCTTAATTAATTAAGACATGAGTGTAATACTCATTATTCCGACATGTGGAATATTCTCTGATTTTTAAGTGATGAACTTACTAACTTTGTAACTTTTAGATTATATTTAGTAATACTCATTATTCCGACATGTGGAATATTCTTGATGTCAATAATATTAAGTGATGAACTTACTAACTTTGTGAATTGAATTCGCCATAGGGGTTACTTGTGAAGAGTGAAAGTTTGACCGTTTTTGTTTAGCTTAATTAAGACATGGATAAGACATGGATGAATTCAAACTGATTGTCGAAAGAGTACGAGAAAGGGGTATGGGAATTCGTTGAGTTTGCGGTTGCGCACTCCGAAGACCCGCTTCGAATGCCGTGTCCTTGCTTGGGTTGCTGTTATGGGGGTAAGGTTGACGGGAATAAGTTGGCATCCCATTTACTACGGTTTGGAATTGATAGAAGTTATACATGTTGGACAATGCATGGTGAGAAAAGTAACGAGAATGCTGAGTCGAGTTGTAATAGGAAGTATGCTTCAAACGACGATTGCACAGACACATACGAGTGCGATCGAGTCGAAGAGATTGCAGAAGCGCTTGAAGAAGATCTTGCGGATTTTCCCAAAATGTTTGAGAGGTTGGTAAGCGATGCAGAGAAACCGTTGTATGATGGTTGTTCAAAATTCACAAGATTGTCTGCGGTGTTAAAGTTGTACAACTTAAAGGCGGACAATGGATGGTCGGATAAAAGTTTCACAGAGTTATTAGCCCTTATGAAAGATATGCTACCAAAGGATAATGTTCTTCCCAATCGAACGTATGAAGCCAAAAAGATGTTGTCCTCTATTGGCATGAGCTATGATAAGATACATGCATGTCCAAACGATTGCGTTTTGTTTCGAAACGAGTATGCAGCGTTGAATGAGTGTCCTAAATGTGGTGCCCCTCGATATAAGAAAAAGTTGTCTCCTGCTAAAGTCTTATGGTATTTTCCTGTAATTCCGAGATTTAGACGCATGTATCGTAGTGAGACCGATTCAAGACACTTGACTTGGCATGCAGTTGAAAGAATTATTGATGGAAAGTTGCGACATCCGGCAGACTCACCACAATGGATGAAAGTTGATACTGATTATCCTGAATTTGGAAAAGAAGCAAGAAACCTTCGGTTGTCATTGTCTACTGATGGAATGAACCCGCATGGTATTCAAAGTATCTCGCATAACACATGGCCTGTGATTCTTATGATTTATAACCTACCTCCGTGGCTATGCATGAAGCGTAAGTACATGATGTTATCTATGCTAATTTCTGGGCCTAAACAACCAGGGAATGACATAGACGTATACTTGGCACCGTTAATCGAAGATTTAAAGTTTTTGTGGGAGAACGGTGTGGAGGTTTACGATGGGTATAGGAAGGAAAGTTTCAACTTGAGGGCGATGTTGTTTGGAACAATTAATGATTTTCCAGCATACGGAAATCTATCCGGGTACAGCAATAAAGGTCAAAAGGCGTGTCCTGTTTGTGAAGATGAAACCGATACGACACGATTGGAGCTTTGTCAGAAGAATGTCTTTCTCGGCCATTGTAGATTCTTAAATTCTAATCATCACTACCGTGGGTGGAGAAAAGCATTCAATGGAAAGGCCGAACATCGTACAGCCCCGCCTTTTTGTCAGGTGATCAAATTTTTGAAAAGGTGAAAGATGTGAGCACTCAGTTTGGCAAGCCTTTTGCACATTCACTTGTTAAGGGTGGGTGGAAGAAGAAGTCAATTTTTTTTGAACTTCCATATTGGAAGTCGTTGTACATAAGACATTTCCTGGATGTTATGCATATTGAAAAAAATGTATTTGACAGCGTCATAGGTGCGTTACTCAGTATGCAAGGAAAGTCTAAGGATGTGTAAACTCGGTTTTTTGAGGCGAACTGACTCCTTGCTCTTTCTTTTGTCTTTTATTTTTTTTATTTTTTATTTTTTGCAAGAGTCACCACCGACTTTTATTTTGTCCAACATTTAGGAAAGGGATAAAAGAACAGGAAAGACCTTTTGACAGATTTTGGGTTCGGGGGGTTGGTTATACAAAGGGAGGGTTTTAAGCACCCTTTGTATCCATGGTTATCCATGGGCTCTTAATTGCTTAGCTCACTTTTGATTTAAAAATAGAAGAAGTGAAGATGACGGAAACATAAACAATGCGTCCAAATGGATAAAGAAAAAATAGCGGAAGCATAAATAATATGTCCAAATGGACAAAGAGAAAATAGCAGAAATATAAATAATATGTCCAAGTGGACAAAGAAAAATAGCAGAAATATAAATAATATGTCCAAATGGACAAAGAAAAAATAGCAGAAATATAAATAATATGTCCAAATGGACAAAGAAAAAATAGCAGAAACATAAATAATATGTCCAAATGGACAAAGAAAAAATGACAGAAACATAAATAATATGTCCAAATGGACAAAGAAAAAATAACAGAAACATAAATAATATGTCCAAATGGACAAAGAAAAAATAACAGAAATATAAATAATATGTCCAAGTGGACAAAGAAAAAATAACAGAAACATAAATAATATGTCCAAATGGACAAAGAAAAAATAACATAAATATAAATAATATGTCCAAATGGACAAAGAAAAAATAACAGAAACATAAATAATATGTCCAAGTGGACAAAGAAAAATAGCAGAAATATAAATAATATGTCCAAATGGACAAAGAAAAAATAGCAGAAATATAAATAATATGTCCAAATGGATAAAGAAAAAATAGCAGAAATATAAATAATATGTCCAAATGGACAAAGAAAAAATGACAGAAACATAAATAATATGTCCAAATGGACAAAGAAAAAATAACAGAAACATAAATAATATGTCCAAATGGACAAAGAAAAAATAACAGAAATATAAATAATATGTCCAAGTGGACAAAGAAAAAATAACAGAAACATAAATAATATGTCCAAATGGACAAAGAGAAAATAACATAAACATAAATATGATGAATGATAAAATAAAGTATAAAGCAAGAAATATAAAGAACAATATAATAAAATGCGGAATTTAAAGTTAATTGTTAGTATGTTAGCACGAGAATCATCTTGAAGCTAGTCAAGTATATCCACGATGTTAGTGAAATCGATGGTGAGTGAATGATGATCTCGGATTTAAAGTTAATGAAAATTTATCAGAAGCTTGATAGAATCATAGCGACTACACGATAAATTTCCAAAAAGTCTTAAATCAACTGCATACAATCTCTGCCATATTTGATCTTTTATTCTGATTCGGGACAAAGGAAAAAGATAAGAAATAATATCAAATAATATACAAAAATAAATATAAAACAAATTAAACTTAATTCATTCTTTTTGTGATTTTTTGGAATTGATTTTAAGTTAATTAACAAGCTAATTAAACAAATAATTATACAAATAATTAAACTTAACAAGAAAAATATTATTTTATATGTCAAAAATTAGATTATAAAAAATATAAACCTAAATCTAAAAGGAGAATATTTTTGGAGTTTTTTGATTGGTTGAAAATAATTAAAAAAAAAAGCAATATTTACATAATTACTTAATTAATTAAGCAAAATAAATTAATTATGAAAAGAAATAAAATATTTTTATGTTAAAAATTAAATAAACATTTTATCAACTTAAAACTAAAATTAAAACATTTTTTGAGAAATTGAAAATATGCATAAATATGGAGTTTTTAATTCATGAACTCCTAACACTACTACATATTAAAAATTACATTGTACTTACTCTATGATGTCCCAAGAGTGGAATAGAGTGATTGAAATTGATTGAAAGTGGCTATTTGAATGAGCCTTGATTTTTACAAGTTTCTTGATTTGCAAAAAATATAAACTTAAGCTATGACTTTGTGGTGATTGTTGTTGTTCTTTGTGTTCCTCCCCCTTTTTTTCCTCCCCTTGAATGAAGAAAATGAAGTTCTATTTATAGGCAAATGATTTGATATGGAAGCCTTGCAAGTTGGAATTGTCATGATTAATTTTGTGGAAAAAGAATGGAATATTCTTTCAATGAGTGCATTTCTTTAACCATGGTTAAAACACTCAAGTGTTATTCTCTTCAATCTTGCAATAATATCTTTAAGCATCTTGAATTGGTCTTGATTGGCAACCATAAGCATCTTTGATAATATCTTTGAATTATCTCACTTTAATTAAACTTTAAATGAATAAAATTTAATTAAAATGAAATAAAAATGTCATGAATCATGGATATGTTGTGAATATCTTTAAACATATGAGAATCAAGATTGAATCACAAAAGAATTGGCCTTTTTGAAAAAAAATCAAATTTTGGTCATTACTTGTTTCATGCATTTTTCCAAAAAAGGTCAACTTCATCAAGGCATATCTCCCTCAATTTTGATCCTATGAAAGTGTTCTTTTACTTTTTGGAAAGCCCAAGATGTCCTCTACAAGCCACTTTGGAAGCGTTTTTGCATTTGGAGAAGTTATTTTGATGATATGGGCTTTGACAAAAAACCTGCTTTTTGTTGACTTTGAAAATGACCTGTAATGTTTTGGCTTATATCTCTTAGGCGGAAGCATTTCTTGACCTTGGTCCCAACATCAAAGTTGTAGAGAATTGAATTTCATTGAGAATGAGCTTTGGTTGGAATTTTTCTGATAAATTATGAGAGAGTTATGGTCGGTCAAAGTTCAGTTGACTTTTAGGTAAAAAACTCTAATTTTGCAATTTTGAGTTTTGTCGATTTCTGAACTTTTCTTGATGAATTATGATCAACCATTGATCACATGATGAATCTTTTGACAAAATATGGATGTTGACAAAAAATTGCATTTTTGACTGTCTGTTGACTTTTTGGTCAAACTGGTCGTCTGCTGACTGTTTGAGCTGTTGACTGTGCGTCCGAGCGAATCGCAGTTTGAAAATTTCTCTGGTGGTACTTTGAGACATATGGAGATCCATGAAATCCATTTGAGGTCTCAAAAACTCGTTCTCCAGTATAATCTGAAATCCGGACTCCGCGCCTGCAAATTTTAATTCTGTACCAACTGCGTAAGCATTATTTATCTGAAAATAAATCTGAAATAAACAGTGTATGAAGTGATAAACAGTATTTGGCGTTTATGTAATAATAAATTTAGCAGCGAACCAAAATACTGTATAAAAAATTCTAAAAATTGAGTATTCATAAAATCAGGATATTTATGAAATAAAAATCCAAGATTGTATAAAACTCCAAATTTTTAGACAGAAGTTTGTTGACTTCTCTTTTTTTTTTTAGAAAAAAACGCAGGCAAATTTTAGGGTATAACAATAATGATCATAACACTTAGAAAATGATGGGATCTCAGAGGTCCAAAATTGGGGTGCAACAGGATGGCCTCAACATAAGGACGGACATGGGAATGAGAACTGAATTGGGACCCGTGACGAAAGGAAAACGAACATATCTGCCACCTGCTGTTTACACTCTATCTAGAAAGGAGAAGAAAACATTGTGTAAGTTCCTCAGTGAAGTTAAAGTTCCAGAAGGCTACTCTTCAGATATTAGAAGACTTGTGTCCATGAAAGACCTCAAGTTAAAGAGTTTGAAGACACATGATTGCCATGTTATAATGGAACACTTTTTACCAATAGGTATACGTTCTATTCTGCCAGAAAAAGTAAGAAGCGCAATAACTAAGCTGTGTTTCTTCTTCAGGTCAATTTGCAGTAAGGTGGTCGATCCCGCGATCTTACCAACATTGCAAAAAGAGATAGTTGTTACTTTATGTGATCTTGAAATGTATTTTCCTCCCTCGTTTTTTGACATAATGGTTCATCTAGTCGTTCATCTTGTGAAAGAGACACAATTGTGCGGACCAGCTTATATGAGATGGATGTACCCTGCTGAACGTTATATGAAAATATTAAAAGGGTACGTGAAAAACAGAAGTCGACCGGAGGGTTGTATTGCCGAACGATACGTTGTTGAAGAAGCGGTTGAGTTTTGTACTGAATATCTGTCAAATGTTCAATCAATTGGACTCCCCAAATCTCATATTGTCGAAAAAAAAGAAGGAAAAAGGCTAATTGGAAATAAAGTTGTGACAGTATCAATGGTCGAACGGGATCAAGCGCACTTGTATGTTCTGCACAATGAGATTGAGGTTGAGCCGTATGTTGAAATGCACAAGGTTGTTCTCCGAGATTTAAATCCAAATAGAAATGAGAACTGGATAGTACGAGAGCACAATCGAAGTTTCATACCGTGGTTTAGGGATCATATTTATTCAAAGTATCGTTTAGATCCTGCTTCAGTAACAGAAAGGTTGAGATGTTTAGCCTATGGTCCAAGTGTAATTGTGCTTTCTTATAGCGCATACGCAATTAATGGATACACATTTTATACCAAAGAACAGGATGATAAAAGTACTATGCAAAATAGTGGTGTTACCTTGGTAGCTGAAGCAATGCACATATCAAGTGCGAATGACTTAAATCCGAAATTTGCAAATTTGTCATATTTTGGGGTTATCGAGCGCATTTTGGTGTTTGATTACGCGAAGTTTCAGATTCCTGTATTTGGTTGCAAGTGGGTTGAAAATAATAGTGGCATACGAATGGATAAGTCAGGATTTTTGCAAGTGGATCTCAATAGGGTAGGGTACAAAGATGAGCCTTTCATTCTAGCCTCTCAAGCTAAACAAGTGTTCTATGTCAATGATCCGACAAGTACGAAATGGTCTATAGTGCTTTTATCTAACAAAATAGTTGATGAAAACATTGAAGATCAAGGTGATATTGGTGTTGGCATTGAATCTTGTACAAGAAACGATCAAAATGAGAATGAATCGTGTACTAGAAATGATCATAATGAGGGTATTTGGATCAATCCAACCGTCCGCGTTGTTAAGAGACGCGTAGAACACAATCCTACCAAGAAAAGAAAGAGACGTTAGTGATAAAGGTAATAGTATACATATTCCGACTAATTTGCTTTATTCAATTTGTACCGATTGTTTTATTCAATAGTATAGTACTTATTCAATTTTGGTGCATATTCTCGTTTTGTACATAACTTTTGAACCATGTATCCGTTTGTTGACTTCTTTGCATGTAACTATACTATTTTGGCGATTCCGGAGCTGCTCATGCACTTATCTTTACATTTTGGGACTGTTTTTTTATCGGTTTTGCTTCTGCCCGTAATCAAAAGTAGGACTTAGGGTTTGAATTTCGGAAAACCGACTTTATTTTTGAGTCCGTGGGGACGTTTTACCATAGCCATGTAAATTTCGTTCAATTTCGACAACTTTCTTTTTTGACGCTTATTTTGATTTGTACCGATTTCGTTTCCGATTTACTTGTACATGCATGGTTTGACTTCCATTTGACTTGTATAGATTGTTAGCTTATTAATAGTGTACTAATGTGCTTTAGTTTGTTTGATACAGGTTCAATGGCTCCGGATAGAGATGCTCCACCTGAAAACTCACAAGAAAACTCACAAGAAAGAGATGCTCAAGAAAGAGATGCCACGGATACAAATACTCCACCTGATACTGAAGCAAAAGAAGTTGCACGAGGCATCACCATTATGAAGGGAATCATTCGACATAGAGACCAAGGATTAGTATACCATTTGGATTGGAATTCTGATAAACAAGCAATTGGTCCTAATTCTGCAAAGTTGACAAGCTATATTGGTACACTTGTTCGTATGCATATTCCGGTCTCCATAGCTAAATGAAATCTGAAAAGCGAAGAGTTGGATGCGAAAAAAAAGCGATTTGGGACGAGCTTCAGGTATATATCATATATGGTTAATTGTTGTTATTAACTTTGTTAGACGCTGGCCTATAGATCTAGAGGGGGGGGGGGTGAATAGATCTCACTAAGTTTTTACAGATTTTTCTACAGACTCGAGCGAAAGCGGTTCTGAATCGACTTGCGTCTATTCTGGACCGCTATTGCAAAGGTCGTATGTGTTTCAAAACCAAAGAGTAAGTGGAATTGATGGTGAAGTAATATGATAGCTAACCAATACGTTTAACAACTGAAATCCAATTAACTTCTAGATTGACAACTTTGATTTGCAATGCAGTAAGATTGGATTAAGCAAAAACACAAACACTTGGTGATAGGTTCAAATTGATAGTGATTCAAGTTGTGGTGAATTGTGATGTTTGTGCAGAACTTTAATTCACAATTTTAACACTTGAATCGTTGATCAATTTTGCACTTATAACCAATTATGAACAGAAAGTAAAAGAGAAAGTAAAAGCGACAAGAACACGATATTTGTTTAGGCAGTTCGTCGATCGTCCTCGCTACGACTACGTCTGCCCCCAATTCCAAATTGAAATTGGGTAATCTTTCATTAATGTTGAAAGTAGTATATACAAAGAAGATAACAAAGCGATAAACGATAAACCAATTATGTCGATCCTTTGAATCTTCTTCCCCCTTAATCTTGAGCCAGATCAAGGTTATCCAAGAGCTTCACTTTGATTCCCTTCTGCAGTGTCTTGATTCCTTGAACTCCCCGTTCCTCAATCGTTACACTCAGCTGAATCCTCAATGAACGCCTCTTGATAAAAACCCCCAAGAACCACCCGTCGTGGAGGACAAAACCCGCAGATTTTATTCACCAACAAACCCCACAAACCTTCACCCACTAGGAATCTTCAATTCCGTTCCATGGACGTTATCGAACTCATCACTAACCCGCAACGCAAGAATGATTATGTGTAATTGTGTTGGAGATGATGAAGAACGAAGATGAGAAGCGTTTGTGTATCTTTCAGTCGTTGGTGTTACTTGAATAATTACCCTTGTACAATATATATGATTGCATAACAGATAGAACCAAGAAAAACTGATTTTTAAACTTTCTTGATCAGTTAGGTCGACCACTTGTAGTGCTTAGGTCGACCTAACAGAGCTTGCAGAATTTTGCTCCCAGTTAGGTCGACCTGTTGAAGGAGTAGGTCGACCAGAATCCTCTTCTGATGCATTCTGGGGACATTTTCACAGATTAGGTCGACCTAGTTGATGTGTAGGTCGACCTAACAGGCTGGTATGTAGAATTCATCAATTTAGGTCGACCTAAATGATGTGTGAGTCGACCTAGCAGGGACATATGAGTTTTTCTCCATTTTAGGTCGACCTGGGTTGATGGTAGGTCGACCTAACTGCTGTTTTTCTGCATTCTTCTTGTTTTGCTTGTGTTGAGGCAACCTATAAACATATACACATAATGGGTTGACTTATGAGTGATCAATGCTTGCTTTTCTTTAAGTTTTCTGCTTCAGTCTTGTTGTTTGAATGCTTATTTGAGTTTGCCATGAATCAAAAACATCTTTGAGTGTAATCTTGTATTCACATACTCCCCCTTTTTGATGATGGCAAACCATTCGACTAAGCTCTGGTAGTAAATGATAAAGACTCAGCAGAGCTCCCCCGTACATCCAGCATCTATCTCTCAACAGGGCAATCTCTCAACAAAGCTCCCCCGTACATCCAGCATCTATCTCCCCCTTTGTCAACATCAAAAAGAGAAAACAGGAGAATAGAAGAGTAACAAGAGAACCATAGATAATAAGGCTAGCATGTATAGTATAGTAGGTAAAAGGTAGTTAATGGTAGAATGAGACACATATGTGAGCAGGAGCAGTTTTTATGCATGAGGTCACTATAAGCATGTTAATAGATAGCATATTATAGTATCAATAATATTTTTGGAAGTGAACAACAATTACGTTACCGCTTTTTCAATATGACGCCTGGCTTGATGATGAACTACCTTTATGCTAAAAAATGTTAGCAAGACAAATAGATATATACATAAAGTAAAGAAATAATATTAAGAGAAAACAAACGTAATTAGCCCAAATTAGAGATATCGAGTATCCCTAATTCCCTACGAATGTTGAAATATTGCTCCGTTGCTAGCGGTTTGGTGAAGATGTCAGCTAGTTGCTTCTTGCTTTCTACATGTTCAAAAGTAACGTCTCCTTTCTCTACATGATCTCGTAGAAAGTGATGCCTTATTTCAATGTGTTTGGTACGTGAGTGTAAGACAGGATTTTTACTCAAGTTTATGGCGCTTGTGTTGTCGCACATGATAGGTATGTGATCAAGCTTAATACCAAAGTCAAGAAGTTGTTGCTTGAGCCATAATATTTGTGCACAGCAGCTTCCAGCAGCTACATATTCTGCCTCAGCAGTGGATAATGCAACCGATACTTGTTTCTTACTATGCCAACTTATTAATGAGTTTGAGAATAGATGACACGTTCCACTAGTGCTTTTTCTATCGGATTTGCAGCCAGCAAAATCTGAATCGGAGAATCCTACCAAATGACACTCATTTCCTTTTGGATACCATAGGCCATATGTAGTAGTTCCACGTAAGTATCGCAGAATTCTTTTGATATCTTGCACACATACACACACTAAACATAATGTCTGGTCTTGAGGCAGTAAGATACAATAGTGAACCTATCATACCTCGGTATAATTTCACGTCAACCTCTTTACCTTTCTCATCTTTGTCTAGATTTGTATTTGTTGCCATAGGTGTGTCAATTTCCTTTGCTTCACTCATTCCAAATCTTTTGAGCAGCTCCGTACAATATTTAGTTTGATTCACAAACGTTCCATGACTGAGTTGCTTGATTTGTAGGCCAAGGAAGAAATTTAGCTCACCCATGAGACTCATCTCAAATTCACTCTGCATAAGCTTAGAAAAGTCTTTGACAAGTTTTGCATTAGTGGACCCAAATATAATATCATCTACATAAATTTGGACTAAGAGAATATCCTTATCTTTTCTTTTAATAAAGAGAGTAGTATCAACTTTACCCCTAGAGTACCCTTGACTAAGGAGAAATTTGCTCAAACGTTCGTACCAAGCCCGAGGGGCTTGTTTAAGACCATATAGAGCACGTTTCAACTTATAAACATGAGTTGGATACATGTAATTCTCAAAGCCGGGTGGCTGAGCAACATAGACTTCTTCATTTATATAGCCATTTAGAAAGGCACTCTTAACATCCATTTGGAATAGTTTGAAGTCTTTAGAACAAGCATAAGCAAGTAAAAGGCGAATAGCTTCGAGACGTGCTACAGGAGCGTATGTCTCTTCATAATCAATACCTTCCTCTTGATTGTAACCTTGGGCAACTAATCTAGCTTTGTTTCTAGTAATAACACCGTTTTCATCAAGTTTGTTACGAAAAACCCATCTAGTGCCTATTACTTGATGATCTCCCGGATGAGGGACTAAGTCCCAAACATCATTCCGTTTAAATTGGTTTAATTCTTCTTGCCTGGCCATTAGCCAATGCTCATCAAGTAATGCGTCCTTAGCGTTTTTCGGCTCAACTTGTGAAACAAAAGCAAAATGATGGCAGAAGTTACTTATCTTTGAGCGTGTTGTAACGCCCCTTGAGATGTCTCCTATTATATTGTCAATTGGATGGTCTTTCACGTTTGTCCAGGCCTTGGGAAGTTCTTCATTGTTTGAGATGCTTTCTTTTTCATTTTCATTGTGAGACTCATCTTTCTCTCTCTCAGCATCTTTCTTTACAATACTTTCATCCTCATCTTCCTTATCCTTTACAATGTCTTCAGTGGATGGGCCTGCACCATTAAATGAAAGACCTTTCTCGACATATTTTGCATAAGATTCATCAAAAGAAACGTGTACTGACTCTTCTATTATAAGTAATCTCTTATTATATATTCGATATGCTTTGCTAGATTGTGAGTAACCAAGGAATATGCCCTCATCAGCTTTAGCATCGAATTTGCCAAGATTATCCTTACCATTGTTCAAAACAAAACACTTGCAACCGAATACATGGAGATGAGATACATTTGGTTTTCTACCCTTTAGTAATTCATAGGGAGTTTTGTTCAGTATAGGACGTATTGTTATCCTATTCAAAACATAACATGCTGTACTAATCGCGTCAGCCCAGAAATACTTTGGTAGATTACCCTCATTCAGCATTGTTCTTGCCAGCTCCTCTAGAACTCGATTTTTACGTTCAACTACTCCGTTTTGTTGAGGTGTTCTAGGAGCTGAAAAGTTATGCTCAATTCCATGTTTATCACAGTATTTTTCAAAAAGAATGTTTTCAAATTCTCCACCGTGATCACTTCGAATTGCAACTATTTTGTTGTTCATTTTGTTTTGACATAATCTTGCAAATTGAGTAAAGGCTGAAAAAGTTTGATCCTTACTAGGTAAAAAGATTGTCCAACAAAATCTCGAGTAATCATCGACAATGACAAAACCATAGGTGTTTCCACCTATGCTTTTAGTCCTTGAAGGGCCAAAGAGATCCATGTGAAGTAGTTCAAGAGGGCGTGATGTTGAAACCACGTTCTTTGATTTAAAAGAGATTTTTGTTTGCTTTCCCTTTTGACAAGCATCACATAGATGATCTTTTGAAAACTTCATTTTGGGTAAGCCGATTACTAAATCTTTTGAGACAACTTTATTTAGTAAGTCAAAATTTATATGGGCGAGACGTCTATGCCAAAGCCATGAGTCATCGCCTAGAGCAACTAGACATTTGGTACTAGACTTAGATACCTCATCCAAGTTTAGCATGTAGATGTTGTTTACTCTTAAGCCCTTAAACATAATGTCTCTTTTCTTAGTATGTTCTATTGTGCATCCAGAATTTGTAAACATTACTTTAAAATCTTTGTCGCACAATTGACTTATACTTAAAAGATTATGTTTAAGACCTTCTACTAGCAGCACATCAGTTATAGTAGTGGTAGCAGGGTTACCAACACTTCCTTTACCAAGTATGGCTCCACGATTGTTATCTCCATAGGTGACATACCCCTTTTTCTTTGCTTGAAACTCAACGAAAAGAGATAGGTCTCCAGTCATGTGTCTTGAACATCCGCTATCAAGGAACCACAACCTTTCGGCAATGTCAAGACACTTTTCCTGCAAGATTAATTTAAAGAGGGAGGTCCCCAATTTTCATTGGGTCCTTGGTAGTGAGTACACAATTTGTTGCACTTAGGCAACCATTGAAATACTCCTTTAGGAACTAAAATTCTCCTAAATTTGCATTTTTCAATGGTATGTCCCTTTTTGCAACAATAATGACAGGTAATATGATGAGAATATGGAGTTTTGCTAGTTGATACTTTTGGTACAAAAGTGTATTTACTATATAAAGGAGTATACGATCTTTTGAACTTGTTTGGATCAACCGCAAAAGTCACTTTTGGTTGTAGAGCCTTGTCTAACTTAGCTTTTAGATCTCTCACTTCTTTTTGCCAAATGTGACATGTCTCACAACCAAACCATGATGTAGGATCTAATTCAACTTTGTCCTTTTGAATGTCTAGCATAGATTGTTTTAAAGCTTCCATATCCCTTTCGGTTTTCTCAACTTTTGATTCAAGATATGAAAATATTTTCTTATTTGAGGCCAAAAGTTTGAAAGCTTTAATTGCATCTCTATGTAATTCTTCAAAAGCAAGTTTTAGTTGAGAATGAGATACCTTATCTAAGAGTTCAGGTTTAAGATGACTTACAGCTTTCTTTTTCTTGTTTTGATGAGCCATGAAACATAGGTTTGCTGATTCTTCTTCATCGCTTGACGAGCTTTCACTAGATGAATCACTTTCCCATGCTATGTAAGCTCTTTTAGATTTGTTATGACCTTTGCTTTGGTTCTTCTCCTTTTCTTTCTTAAGGTATGGACAATCCGGTTTGTAGTGACCGGCTTTCCCACAATTGAAGCAAAGACCTTTGATCTTTCCTTTGTTGTCGTCATCTTGTTTGAACATGTTTGATTGCTTTCTATAGTTGATCAATCCTTTGTCGGAATGTTTTGCTCCATTTTTCTTTAGATATTTGTTGTATCTTCGCACAAACAGTCCCATTTCCTCATCATCGGAGTCTTCGTCATCACTTGTGTCACTATCCTTTGGCTCTCGTTTTGAGGTCTTGGAGCTCGAAGCTTTTAGAGCTATTGACTTCTTCTCTACCTCTTTCTCCATGTTCTTTTCTTTCTTTGTCCTCTTCTCATGCATGTCAAGGCATTTAAGATGCTGTTCATGTTCCTCTAGTTTACCAAAGAGAGTGGTAATGTCTAAAGTGTTGAGATCATTTGCTTCCTTAATTGCTGTAACTTTGGGCTGCCATTCCCTGTTCAAACACCTTAAGATTTTGTTAGTAGCAACTGCATTGGAAACAGGTCTATCAAGAGAATTTAATCGATTTTTCAGGTGAACGAATCTTTTCTGCATGCTTTCGATGGTTTCACCATCTTCCATGTGGAAAAGTTCGAACTCTTGAGTTAACGTATTGATCCTAGCTAGTTTGGCATCATCCGTTCCCTCGTGGGCAACTTGCAATGTGTCCCACATAGCTTTGGCTGATCTACAATGGGAAACGCGATAGTATTCATCAACTCCTAGAGCTGAGATTAGAATGTTTCTCGCTTTCCAATCGTATGCATATTTCTTTTCATCTTCAGCATTCCAAGTATCTTCTGGTTTTGGAACAACTGCACCAGCTGCATTTGTCATAGTGATCTGAAATGGACCATTGACAATAGCTGTCCAGATGTTCCTATCAATTGCATTGATATGGACACACATACAATCCTTCCAATAGCCGTAGTTTTCTCCGTTGAAAACTGGAGCTCTATTATGAGCCCCTTTAGGTCCAGAAGCCATCTTTCCAATAAGTGTTTCACGTAGCACGGAATAAACCAGAGCTCTTGATGCCACTTGTTAGACGCTGGCCTATAGATCTAGAGGGGGGGGGGTGAATAGATCTCACTAAGTTTTTACAGATTTTTCTACAGACTCGAGCGAAAGCGGTTCTGAATCGACTTGCGTCTATTCTGGACCGCTATTGCAAAGGTCGTATGTGTTTCAAAACCAAAGAGTAAGTGGAATTGATGGTGAAGTAATATGATAGCTAACCAATACGTTTAACAACTGAAATCCAATTAACTTCTAGATTGACAACTTTGATTTGCAATGCAGTAAGATTGGATTAAGCAAAAACACAAACACTTGGTGATAGGTTCAAATTGATAGTGATTCAAGTTGTGGTGAATTGTGATGTTTGTGCAGAACTTTAATTCACAATTTTAACACTTGAATCGTTGATCAATTTTGCACTTATAACCAATTATGAACAGAAAGTAAAAGAGAAAGTAAAAGCGACAAGAACACGATATTTGTTTAGGCAGTTCGTCGATCGTCCTCGCTACGACTACGTCTGCCCCCAATTCCAAATTGAAATTGGGTAATCTTTCATTAATGTTGAAAGTAGTATATACAAAGAAGATAACAAAGCGATAAACGATAAACCAATTATGTCGATCCTTTGAATCTTCTTCCCCTTTAATCTTGAGCCAGATCAAGGTTATCCAAGAGCTTCACTTTGATTCCCTTCTGCAGTGTCTTGATTCCTTGAACTCCCCGTTCCTCAATCGTTACACTCAGCCGAATCCTCAATGAACGCCTCTTGATAAAAACCCCCAAGAACCACCCGTCGTGGAGGACAAAACCCGCAGATTTTATTCACCAACAAACCCCACAAACCTTCACCCACTAGGAATCTTCAATTCCGTTCCATGGACGTTATCGAACTCATCACTAACCCGCAACGCAAGAATGATTATGTGTAATTGTGTTGGAGATGATGAAGAACGAAGATGAGAAGCGTTTGTGTATCTTTCAGTCGTTGGTGTTACTTGAATAATTACCCTTGTACAATATATATGATTGCATAACAGATAGAACCAAGAAAAACTGATTTTTGAACTTTCTTGATCAGTTAGGTCGACCACTTGTAGTGCTTAGGTCGACCTAACAGAGCTTGCAGAATTTTGCTCCCAGTTAGGTCGACCTGTTGAAGGAGTAGGTCGACCAGAATCCTCTTCTGATGCATTCTGGGGACATTTTCACAGATTAGGTCGACCTAGTTGATGTGTAGGTCGACCTAACAGGCTGGTATGTAGAATTCATCAATTTAGGTCGACCTAAATGATGTGTGAGTCGACCTAGCAGGGACATATGAGTTTTTCTCCATTTTAGGTCGACCTGGGTTGATGGTAGGTCGACCTAACTGCTGTTTTTCTGCATTCTTCTTGTTTTGCTTGTGTTGAGGCAACCTATAAACATATACACATAATGGGTTGACTTATGAGTGATCAATGCTTGCTTTTCTTTAAGTTTTCTGCTTCAGTCTTGTTGTTTGAATGCTTATTTGAGTTTGCCATGAATCAAAAACATCTTTGAGTGTAATCTTGTATTCACAAACTTGACGATAAATTGTTTAAATTACTTATACTAACACACTATGCGTATGTTTTTTTGCAGAGGACTTTTGAGATACCAGATGATCGTAGACGCTACATACTTAGTTTGGCCGGCAAAAGATATAGAGGGTGGAAATCTTTTTTGACAAACACCTATCTTAAGGATAAAGATGGAAACTTTCTTGAAGAGGCACCGGGACGGCCAAAAAAGTATGAGATCTTCATTGATGAAAAAGATTGGGCTGAGTTTGTAAAGCAAAGAGATGAAGAATTTCGGAAAAGGAGTGCCACGAATAGTGCGAGAGCATCCAAACCCGCGTATCCATACAAAAAAGGGCGTTTGGGATATGCACGCTTAGAGGATAAAATTGTAAGTAAATAGAAATACGTTTTAATTAATTGTCTAAATGTGCATGTTTTATTTGACGATTTTATCATTTGTGTCAATGCATAGTTAGAGGAGACTAAAAGTGAGGAAACTTCACTTCCTGTACATGTGTTGTGGAAGGAAGCTCGTGTGGGCAAGAATCAAGCTGTCGATCCCGATGTTCATAGAGTTTATACTGAATGTGTAAGTATAATGCTGTGTCTTTAATTAAATCAAATGTTTTTTAATATATAAATGATTTTTTATCTCCACTAATAATTATTGAAATGTAAATGAATTACAGGAGACCTTGTCGCAATCGGTATCCACCGGTGAGGGGAGCGTACTTAGTAGAGCACTAGATTCTCCTGAGTATCCTGGTCGGGTGAGGGGTAAGGGTCATGGTGTGACTCAAACCTCTTTTTACAAGAGTCCTAGGAGAAGATCAAATCTTACCAATGAAGAAGTGTTGCAAAAGTTGCAGGAATTGCAAGCACAAGTCTCTGAATTGCAAAGAGATAAAGATATGTATATGAGAGAAAAGTGCAACACTTCATCGGTGAAAGAAACTAGTGATAAGGCTAGTATCAACTGTCAAAGGAAATTTCCCGAGGTAATTATAAATTTTTTTCCTTACAAATTGTTCTATTTTATTAATGATAATGACTTTATATTTACTATTGGTTTAGGGCATTTCATCTTGCCAACTATACTTATCGTCACCGAATTATCGACTAGTTGGCAAGGGAAAAGTGCACAACACTTTAGGAGATTTACTTCACCATAGACCGCTCCCGGATGGACACCTGAAAGTATCGGTGGATGTTGTATTAGATCATGATGCGATGCTACCGGTACCTGACATGGTCTCAGAGACGACATTGCTGCGAGATGCAATAGGATCATTTGTTGCATGGCCCTCGGAGCTCATTACCATTAGTGATGAGGTATATTGAAAACGATTATGAATCATTTAGTTTTCGAATGTCAATTCTAAACCGTTTATTAATTATGTTTTACATTTTAATTTTAGACTGCTCCTATAAAACCCGCAATTAAGGGTAAAGGGATTTTACAGGAGGAGGAGTCTGTTGCATCACTAAAAGAGGTACATTTAAAGTGTTAATATATAATCTGAATCTAAATCTGCATGATTTTTTATTTTACCTAACTTATATGATTTTTAGGCATCCGCTCGGGAGTCACAACAAGTGACGCAGCAAGTTCGTAGCGTACCACCCACTGGTCCTCCGAAGATAGCGGCAAAAAAAGGCGGTGCTTTTGTGGCTCGGTACCGGACGACGCTCGCAACAATGGTTGATATGTCCGATTTGAAGGATGGTGCTTTACGTGAAATCAATATGGATGAAAGTGTCTTCGGTATTGAATTCAAGTCACATATTGCAATTGATGACTTGGAAGAGATTTTTACGCATGAACAACTAGGCGTCGGTAATATGCACTCATACATCCGGTAATATTCACTCATCCGATATATTATTTAATTAGTCCCACAATATAATTTATTTACACATTTAAATGAAAATAGTCTAATGTTTATTATGTTTTTATTTAAGGTTGTTGTATGACAGAGTGTTGCGCGGGACTGTATTGTCTAACAGATTCCGTTTCGTGTCTTCCGCCCATTGCAGCGGAATGGCAATTGCTTCGGAACCGGAATCAGTTAGACAGCTCTTAGTCGATAGATTCATGTCCACCAGCAATTCAGAAAGTCTGCATCTTTGGGCGTATAATACCCGACCAGTAGGGTTAGTTTCTCATTCTTGGTTCATCTAATCTCTGTTTCTTTTGTGTATAGCAAAATTTTCATATAACCTATTTTTTTAATTTATAGAGCACACTGGTTGTTGCTTGCTATCAACCCTATAAGAGAAGTCGTGTATTATCTGAATTCGGTAAATGGTGACTGGACCAATTATCCGGCTATGAAGGAAATCGTTGATTTGTAAGTGGGATCGTTCTAAATATTCGTGTATATTTATATATTTACTTATTTGTGGGATTGATCTAAACATATGCTTTTATATATTTGTTAATTAGATCAATATAAGTGTTCCGAAGTCAACGGGACGCACAGGTATCCCAGACTAAATCAAACAACATTACTTGGATCAAAGTGCAGGTACATTATTTTTCACAATTTTGCTTATAATATTTATGCTACTTGATAAAACAAGACAACTATAAAATCTTATTTGTTTTTCTATGTAGTGTCCGCAACAGCGAAACAGTTCAGATTGCGGATACTTTGTTTTGAGGTTTATGAAAGAAATCCTTCAGGCGAATCAATTAGAGATTCCGCTCACGGTATGAATTTATAACTTAAGATAATTTCATATAATTTATTACATTTAACTAAATATATCATTCATATTATGTTTTTGTTTTGTAGTACCTTGACGATTTCCGTGCTGCTGGGTACCCGAGACTTAAGTTGGAAGAAATCAAGGAGGATTTGTGTCACTTTTATATTAAGCAATTTTTCATGTAGGATTTGTGTCGATTTGAACTATATATTATTGATGTTGTAATGATGTATATATATAATTTTGGATATTATAATGGTATTATATTAGTATATATATATATTGTCTTACTGATGGCTGAAATTATATCGTCGAAAATATATTACAGGTCGAAAATATTACAGGTTGAAAACATATTATAGGTCGAAAATATTACAGGTCGACTGGGAGGATTAAATTACAGGCTGCACATTAAAATACATCATTTAGCAACGACAGCGCTTTTGAAAAGCGCTCTTAAAGGTCCACCTACAAAAGCGCTTCTTAGTAAAAGCGCTGCCAAAGAATAATAAAAAAGCATAAAAAATAAAAAAAAACGCAACATACGAAAGCGCTTTTGGAAAAGCGCTCTTATAGAGGGGGGATACCAGAGCGCTTTTTCCAGGAAAGCGCTCTTATAGGGGGGCCTACCAGAGCACTTTTTCCAGAAAAGCGCTCTTATAGGGGGGGGCCTACCAGAGCGCTTTTTCCAGAAAAGCGCTCTTATAGGGGGGGTCTACCAGAGCGCTTTCTGAAGCGCTTTTGTTACCTACGCCAGCGCTGGCTTTCACAGCGCTTTTAAGCGCTTTTATAGCCCATAAAAAGCGCTTTTAAAGGGCTTCCGCGTTGTAGTGTAATATGAACTTCCTAAAGAACCTTACATATAACTAGTGGGAAACCCGTGCTCCCGCACGGGTACTGGCGTGGGTTGGTCTAGTTGTAGCACATATGGTGTATTTTTTGGCAAAATGGAAAAGCATAAAATATTTGTAGGTGTAAGTAGTATTCAAAAACATAATTTTTTAGTTGATTCCAGTATAATTAGAAACTACATTTGAATATTATAAGAAGGTTGATAAAAAAAAGTCCGTATTTCAAAATAATTTGTTAGCAAACTTAAATAGTCTTATAACAATAAATGACATGGAAAAAAAATGTACATAAAGATAACCCTAAAAGGAGTATATAAAATTGTTTGAAAATATTATTATAAAACAGTGTAGAAAACTGAAAGGTTTATTGAATTAAAAGCTGTACATTGGTAACCCAAAAAGGTAGTAACAATATTGGAAGGTCATAAAAAATTCAAGGTGCACGAAATATAGTGTGTTCAT
This sequence comes from Vicia villosa, assembly GCF_029867415.1. Taxonomy (NCBI): domain Eukaryota; kingdom Viridiplantae; phylum Streptophyta; class Magnoliopsida; order Fabales; family Fabaceae; genus Vicia; species Vicia villosa. The sequence goes on from NW_026705536.1 coordinate 173,648, forward strand.
CCTTTACACTCACAAATCACCGTCATCGCAAACAGTAGGCGACGAAGCATTCATCAACCATGGCGAATGAGAAGGTGCACGAAGAATAGAAACTACCGGCCATGGACGATAAACAATCGCAGTGAGATATTTTCCGTCTTCAACTGTGTTTCTGTGTAACGCATCTTTTCGGTGTCTATTCATCCGTGTAAGATTCAGATGCACCATAGTTTATTCATGGATGAATGTCATCGTTTATGAACATTTTTTCCAAAGTCGACCGCGATTATTGCAAGTTGGTCGCAGATTCGTCCTTTTCGTTTGAAATGGTTGTTAGGGTGTAGCTTAGATTTGAAGTAGATTTCCATTTTGATACATTACTCAGGCTTACCGGATGCCGACTGTTTGGTTAATTAGGGATTTTTGACGTATTTTTAGAAAACAATTTTGAAACTATTTTCGGACGCGTTTATGGGTTGGAAATCTGATTCTTGGCCAAAAGTCAAGATTCTCTTTAAGTTAAATTTTCCAAGTTAAAATCACTTTTCTACTAAGACAAGTAATTAATTTCTTAAAAATAGGTTCACTACTTTAACGCAATGCGCACTATTCATATGTGACAAATGAATGGGTAGACTTAAAGAGTAAACTAGGTTCTTAGTACGCGAAAGCGACAAGTTCCCGTTAAATTGTTCCTTTCTATAAGTAGAAAATATTGCCCCATAAGTAATTCTATCCATGTGTAACTGGAACACTGTCTGATATACGTGAATTACATTCGAACTTGTTGCTTTTATCTGCTATTTACTTTAATATCCATTTACTTTCTTGCACTCATATCAAATATTCTCAATCGCCTTAGATAAACACCTTAACAATAGAGTTGATAGATTGACGACTTGGTGTCTGTGGTTCGATAATCTTGTATATTACTTCGATAGGCTGTGCACTTGCAGTTTTGTTTTAGACTCTGTTTACAGACCCATAAAGTTTTTGGCGCCGTTGCCGAGGAACAATCTTCGTCAAATTTCGTTCCCCTGTTGTTATCACGTTTAGACTAAGGTTTTATTTGCCGATAGATGCGTAAGAATCGTAGCACCAGAAACTTATTAGATCCTTTAGTGGAACTTGAACGTTACACCCGAGCACACCTTTTTATCCGAAGGTTAAGAAGAGCAATGGCCGAAGACCATAACCAAAGACCTCTTAAGGAATTTGCCCAACCATCTAATGAGGAGCCTAGTTCTAGTATAGTAAGCCCTGCTATAACAACTAATAATTTCAAACTAAAGCCCTCACTATTACAATTAGTACAACAAAACCAATTTGCTGGTCTCGCTACTGAGAACCCGAATCAACACCTAAAAGTGTTTATCCAGTTGGCTGACACCCTTAAGGAAAATGGTGCTTCACGCGAAGCAATTCGGTTGAGACTATTCCCTTTTTCCCTTAGAGGTAAGGCACACGATTGGTTAGACTCTCTTCCCGCCAAATCAATAACAACTTGGGAAGACCTTAGGAGAGTACTCCTTGCTAGGTATTTTCCCCCAAGCAAGACCGCTGTCCTTAGAAACCTGATCACTAGGTTCACTCAAAACCAAGGTGAATCACTTTTTGAAGTCTGGAAGAGATATAAAGACCTTTTGAGAGCTTGACCACACCATGGCCTAGAGCAATGGTTGATCATAAACCCCTTCTATAATGGACTCCATTATAATACCAAAATGTCTATCGATGCTGCCGCTGGTACATGGTGCATTGATGAACAAACCTTACCCTAAGCTTGTGCCCTAATCGAATATATGGCCCAAAACCATTACCAATGGGGAGCAGAACGAGCAATAGTAAAGAAGAAGGAGACCCAAGGAGGAATACATGAGATAAGTTGCATAGAAAAAATGTAAACCAAAATGGACGCCCTAGCCTTAAGAGTAGAAAATATGTCTCAAAACCCTGCCACAGTAGTTGCAGTCCAATCGGAATGCGAACTGTGTGGAACCCAAGGACATCAAACCTCTGATTGTAACCTATTGTTTAAGCCTAGCTCATAACAAGTTAACTACACCCAAAAGAACCCTTTCTCTAATACTTATAATCCTGGATGGAGGAACCACCCGAATTTTTCCTTTAAAAACAATAACCCAATCCAAAATCCTGGATTTTTGAGACCGCAAGGTTTCCAAACTCAAAGACAAAACCAACCTATGCAGGTTATACCACCGAAACCCAATCTTAGGGAGACGGAAGAAAATTTCATTCTGGACCAAACTCAGCAAAATAAAGAGTTCCACAACCAAAACATTCATACGAATGACCTAATAGCAAAACTAGGAACCAAGTTTGACCAAATGATAACCCATAATAAGATGCTTGAGACTCAGATCTCGCAAGTAGCTCAAACACAAGCCACACAAACTACATTTGGAGGATAATTCCCTGGACAAACTCAACCCAATCCTAAAGGGAAAGCAAACGCCATTACCTTAAGAAGCGGAACCACTTACGATGGACCTAAAAACTCAACCTTGAGCGCACCCGAAAAACATGAGGAAAATGTCGTACCCATGGACCAAGTAGAGAAACCAGAGGAATATGTAAAACAACCAAACCAAGGAGTAGAAACAAAAGATAAATATTATTCACCACCTCCACCATATAAGCCACTAGTTTCATATTCGCAGAAACTTAAGCAAACCAAAATAGAAAGTCAATACCAAAAATTCATCAAGGTGCTAGAAAAACTTCACGTAGAAATCCCTTTTACATAAGAAATCACCTAAATACCATCATATGCTAAATTCTTAAAATACATTATGTCCAACAAACGCAGACTCGACGATCCTAAACCTTTAGAATGCAATTTCATTTCTGAAAATAAACTTGCAAAGAAAGAAAAGGACCCTGGGAGCTTTTCCTTTCCTTGCATCCTAGGAAATTATATGATCGATAAAGCTTTCTTAGACCTAGGAGCGAGCGTAAGTTTAATGCCTTTGGTAGTTTGCAAGAGGTTAAACTTAGGAGAACTTCAGCCGACTAAAATGTCCTTACAATTAGCTGATAGATATGTCAAATACCCTATGGAAATATTGGAAGACATACCAGTCAAGATAGGTCAGTTGTATATCCCAACCGATTTCGTAGTAATGGATATTAAGGAAGATGAAGAAATTCTGATTCTCCTAGGAAGACCATTCTTGCCGACAACCGGATCCATAATAGATGTTAAAAAAGGAAAACTAACTTTTGATGTAGGAGATGAAAAGATAGAATTCATTCTTTCCAAGTTCTTTATGGCACCGATGATTGGAGATGCATGTTATGCAATCGATATCATTAACGAGTGCATAAATGAACTTGAGCGAGACGAATCTATAATTATATTACTTTCGACACCCATTTTGGAGGATGACAGATTTAAGAGAATGGAACCATTCATTGATGACAACCTCTATGAATGTTTAGCCCTTACCCCCAATCCTATGTCGTGTCCTAAAAAGCCATCTGTAGAACTTAAAGAACTACCCAAAAATCTAAGATATGAGTTTTTGGATGAAGAGATGAATTGACCTGTTATAATCAATGACACTCTAAACCAAAATGAAACAAATCAGCTCTTAGATATCTTTCGAAAATATCCCTCAGCCTTAGGGTACAAAATCTCTGATTTGAAAGGAATAAGCCCATCCGTATGCATGCATCAGATTACGTTAGAAGCAGATTCAAAACCCTCAAGAGAACACTAAAGAAGGATAAACCCTATAATGAGCGATGTAGTCAAGAAAGAAGTTCTAAAGTTACTAGAAGCTGGTATTATATATCAGATCTTGGATAGTGAGTGGGTAACACCATATCTCCCACAAACCAGTGGCCAAGTAGAGGTATCAAATAGGGAAATCAAGCAAATCCTAGAGAAAACCGTTTCAATATCCAGAAAAGACTGGTCTGAAAAGCTAAAGGATGCACTATGGGCTTATAGAACAACCTATAAAACCCCTATTGGAACTACCCCCTACCAATTGGTCGATGGAAAGTCCTGCCACCTACCTTTTGAATTAGAACACAGACTATTGGGCTATAAAAACCTTAAACTTAGACTACCTGAAAGCTGGAGAAAAACGTATTTTGGACATACATAAGTTAGAGGAACTCTACCTGAATGCATATGAGAATGCCAACATATATAAAGAAAGAACAAAGATGTGGCATGATAAGAAAATCACTAAGATTTCAACATAGGAGACCCTGTTCTTCTGTTTAATTCCAGATTACCCCCTTTTCCTGATAAGCTACGTTCAAGATGGACAGGCCCATTCGAAGTATCAAAAGTTTTGAGGACTGGAGCAGTGGAAATCAAGAATAATTCATGCGCTCCTTTCGTAGTGAATGGACAGAGATTGAAGTTATATAAAGGATGTGACTTGTCGATTGACTACTCTAGTCAAACCTTGATAGACCCGCCAATACCAACGTAGAAAAGTGAGATCTTATCGTCAAGCTAACGACGTTAAACAAGCGCTGCATAGGAAGCAACCTATGATTTATTTCTTTTCTTTTTCTTTTATTATTTAATTTTTAGTTTTTAATTTATATAATATAGTTTGTTATTTGGACTAATCTTCGTATTTATGTTTTTCATGACCATATACCTTTTGTTACCTTTTTCAGGATGGATTTCATCGATGGATTGAATGTGACTTTCAGAGATGATACTAAAAGAGCTCGTTTTGCTGCACTGTCTGCTCAACCCATGCTACCGACCAGATATCCAGATCAGGCCTGCATGGAGGCAATAGGAATTAAGGCGAGTGTCTGATATCTATGCCATCAGATCGGCTGGGACGAGTACGCTGAGGACATTCATGTGACCTAGAGGAACCTTACCTTGGAGTTCCTCAGTTCACTAGATTATGAGCCCTATGTAGGTAGAGGGGTGACCGTGGACGCATCAGTTTCCGCATGTTCGGCATGGAGTACACCCTCACCTTGAAGGAGTTCGGGGATCTGCTAGGATTCTAGACTACACCTAACGCCATCCATGAGCTCCCACTGGGTTATTTCATGAGCAGTAACATTGACAGGTTCTGGAAAGCTATCATTGACGGAGGTAGTCTTGACTCGTCTGAGCAGTTATCCAGGAGGATCCACAATCCCGCCTTTAGATATTTTAAGATGATTCTATGCCACACCTTTTTCGGGAGGAGCTACTGTGATCACCTCGTGACTGCTGAGGAGATTTTATTTTTGTATTGCACTAGTCAGTCACGTCCCATCGCAAGTGGGGTTTTCCTGATAGAGAGCCTCGACATGGCTCCGAGATCCACTGAGGGATATTTGCATGCATGTGGGAATGTGACACAGATCGCATCCGCTTTGCGTCTAGACAATAAGTTATTTCAGTTGACCCCATACTGTGGTAGTACTCGAAGATATAGATTTTTACTTGGACCGTGGACTTATGAGACGAGCTTCATTCCATCCCTATCAGTACAAACTTCTCATCGACGATCAGGCTGTCTATTATTTTACTCTACCTGATCCACAGATGACCTGCGTCTCCAACCGAGCAAATTGGAATTATTCTTTGGAGGGTTGGGGTGAGACTTTTGTGGTGCCGATCGATCCGTCAGTACCTGAGTATACCCCTGAGGCAGAGGATCCAGTTACAAAGGACCCAGTTCCCGAGTACACCCCTGGACCAGAGGCTAAGCATACTACCGTTTATACTAATAACTTTGCTTTACAGGAACCGGATATTTGATCACAAATGGCATCTATACGAGCAGGGATGGATACACTCTGTCAGGAGGGTAACCGACCTCACTTTACAGGTTGAGTTAGATGGTGCCACTTATGCCAGTGAGATTGATGATTTGACTCACGAGATTGTTGACCTTTGACGTCAGCTTGCTGATATACGAGGTTCCGAGCATCCACCCGGTTAGTGATTTAGACTCCCATCGATCGAGAGACCTTCTCCATTACTACTACTATTATGCTGTTGATTTTTATTTTCCATACTCATTTCTATTTTTCCTGCCTATTTTATATTTTCTTCGCATTTATTATTAACTCTTAACAATATATATATATATATATATATATATATATATATATATATATATATATATATATATATATATATATTATGTGTTCATTATTTTTTTTTTATAATTTTTTTCTTATTTCGATAAATATAAATATATACTCAAAGAAAAAGAAAAGAAGAAAATAAAAAGTTAGAAAGTAAAAAGAAAGACATAATGAACACATATATATATATATATATATATATATATATATATATATATATATATATATATATATATATATATATATATATATATATATATATATATATATATATATATATATATATATATATATATATATATATATATATATATATATAACAAAAACAAAATTCTACATCAAAATACTAGGTACACACCCCAAGTAGTAAAATGGTGGCAAAAAGCATTGAGGCCCATCTAAAGAAGCAAAATCGGCCCAGCTGAAATTTCCAAAGACCGTGCCCGCGGACCTCCAACGGTCAGCAACGGCTAGTTGCGAAAAACAACTCCTTTTTCCATTTTCCCTTTCAAAACCATTTTCTCCCATCATTAACCGGCCACCATTAACACCCATTTTCTGTGACTCCATTGTCAACCTTCAATGCTATTTCACTGTGTAATACACTAAAATTGTTCTTCATTTTGCATTCATTATTACAATGTTAGGATTGATTATAAGTCTCAGAATTCTAAAAGCTTCTTTGACATCAACTTCTGCTTTGACAAAAGGTCTCAACAATGTTTTTAATTTGCGGATGCTATCGTAAACACAATTGTGAATGCAATGTTTTGATTGTGTTAGTTGCTTTTGAATGTGTTAGTTGCTTTTGCGGTTGTTGGTCGCGTTGTAGCTATTATGGAGGAAAGTCATTTGAAATTTTCACAAAATCACTATGTTGTCATACTATTTACCCATCTTAGTAGTCTTATTTAGAGAAAGATTTAAAGTAGCTTAAATTTTGAGGTTACTGCGTTTTAATTTTTGCTAAAGTTTTGGACAAGCATAGCTAAAGTTAAATGTATTGCACAGTTTGATGCATTAAAAAGTTTCTTTTCAAGAAGGTTGAAAAACTGAGAAGTTTGTCTAAGTCTACTCTCTTTAGTGTCAATTTGTAGAGGATTGTGATTTTGATTTTAGAACAAATCAAAGAATGCATTAAGATTCTGGTCTCATCCTCGCACAACCAAAAGACTATTGCAATTTTATGTCTATACAAAATACAACAAGTTTTCATCATTGTTTAATATGTCACATTTCCACTGTTACATACATACACTCAACTCAACTTAACAGTCAGGTTCTCAAATTATATAGTTCTTTTTTTTTTTTGATAAAAAATGTATAGTTTAAATATATAGTTCTTTTAAACTATACACATAATTGTATTTCCAATATTACTTTATCGTTGAAACACTTTATATGCCATTCTCACAATAAAATTTATATTTTTTTGTGTAATTAAGGGTATGTGTGCAATTATATAGTTGATTAGAGTTACTTATACATGCTGACATTGGCAATACTAATACTTTAAAGTTTGAAACGCGTGAAATTTCATTGTCACATTTCATATTTCTATATTATACAATCTCATTTCAAGTCTGCTGCAACTTCTATTATACGGTTTATTCATAATTGTCTTTTTTTTTTTTTTTTAAATAAGCAATGATTATAAGATATCGCACTAGGGGTGCAACCCTTACAACAAGAACACACTAGAAAGTGTTGGTACAAATTAATGGTAATTTATACCAATCATAAAAATTAATAATACGCGATGATTCTCTATTACAAACCCATCTCCAAGAATAATACAATATATTAGATATCACCTCATCAAAGCTAAAAAGGGCGTTATCAAAAATGATGGTATTTCTCATAGTCCAAATGCACCATATTGAAGCCATCCAAATTGTATTTAGTTTAGCTTTAATGTTGGTATTTTTCACCTTGTCTTGGATACACCCAAAGCTCTTGAACTCTTCAAGAGAAAGATCAACTTCATTACCCAACCAAATAAAAATTCTATTCCATACCGCATTTGAAACGTGGCATTGATAGAAAAGGTGCTCCAAAGATTCCGGATGATTAGAGAAAACAGAACCATCAATGGAAGTAAAATTAGACACACCTCTATTGGCTAGGAGAACTTTTAGCGGTAGTCTATTGATGAAAAATCTCCAAGAAAAGATCTTGATCTTTGCCGGGATGATTGTCTCACAAATAACATCCAACAACTTGATGGTGGGAATTGGCCAAGCTAGATTCTTTTCATTAGACACCAAATGCGATACACTAGACACCGAGAAAGTTCCGGTAGAGGTTAGTTTCCATTGGAATTCATCCGTTGTCGAATTGTCCGACACGACTCCATCTAGAAGCGCCTTTAAATCCCTCAATTTATTATCAATAACCGAGCCCATACCAAGAATGTTAAAGGTAGAATTGTTCGGAATCGGAGGAATCAAAAGATCAATACCAAAAATAGCTTCCAAGTTCCAAGAAATGTCACCGTTGTTCCAATTGATAAGGTCACCCACCGCACATAATTTATTGGTTGACCGATCAAACAAATACGGAAAAGAAGCTCGAAGTGTTTGGTCACCTAACCAACAACTATGCTAAAAAAGAATGTTGTTACCTATCTTGAACTCACATTTTACCCAATCGTTAAAACCATCAACCGATTCATCCTCTTTGAAATCGTTAAGAATTATATCTCTCCACCATCTAGAGTCATCCCGATTTAAAGAGTCCTTGCAAGAAGCTAACACTTTAAGTTTTGGGTTATGGTATCTCGAAAGTAAAAATCTACTCCATATTGCCTTGTCTTCCTTCAAAATTCTCCACTTCAATTTAAGAAGAAGAGATTTGTTCATTTCTCCCACATCTCTTATACCTAACCCTCCTTTCCCTTTTGTCTTGCAAACATTCTCCCACTTTACCCAATGAATGCATCTTGTTTTCACATTCCCACACCATAAAAAGTTGCTAAGAAGGCCTCTTATTTCATGCATAATTTTACTCAGAGCTTTATAGAAAGATAGAGTAAATATAGGAATAGCATTAAGAACGGATCCAATAAGAGTCACCCTTCCACCAATGGATATGTTTCTACCCTTCCACTTTGATAATCTTGATTTTATGTTGTCAACCACATCCTTCCACACCCTTTTCTTATTAGCTCCTTCACCCACCCAAATACTAAGAAATTTAAACGGAAAGGATCCTTTTTTGCAAGCGAGGAAAGTTGTGGCCGATTTGAAAAACCACTCTCCTATGTGAGTTCCAAAAAGATTGCATTTATAGAAGTTGATTTTTAATCCGGAGACAAACTCAAAACCTCTCAACAACAATTTCAAGCTCCAAAGATTATCATAAGTGGGTTCTCCTATAATGATGGTATCATCCGCAAATTGAAGAATGTCAACAAAGTCGTTTTCTCCATACTTGAACGGTTTAAAGTCTCCCACCTCCACCGATTTCTTAGGTAAAGCGGTTAATCCTTCCATAGCAAGAACGAATAAGAATGGAGATATGGGGTCACCTTGGCGTACTCCTCTTTGAACCTTGAAATCTTTCGTTGCGCTACCGTTGACCAACACGGACATGTAACTAGTAAAAATGCAAGACTCCATCCATTTCATCCATCTTTTGCCAAATCACATTTTCACCAAAATCCACCTAAGGTAATTCCATGAAATCGAGTCATACGCTTTTTCGAAATCTACTTTGAGTAATAAGCACCCCTTCTTCTTCCTTTTTGCCCAATCAAGAATCTCGTTAACCATTAAGACCCCATCCATCATGCTTCTACCCGGAACAAAAGTGGTTTGATTGGAAGAGACCAACTTATCCACTACTCCTCTCATTCTTGCCGCTAACATCTTTGCAATAATCTTATAAATAATCCCCACTAAACAAATGGGATGATATTCTAACAAGTCTTGCGTATTCTTCTTTCTAGGGATAAGAGCGAGAAAAGAAGAAGTAATGGATTTTACAAGAGTACCTTTATAATAGAAGTCATTGCAACACTTCATCAAATCTTCTTTAAGGAGGAGCCAATACCTTTTGTAAAACTCCAAAGAGAATCCGTCCGGCCTCGGGCTTTTGTTACCAGCACACGACCATATGGCTTCCTTCAATTCATCTTCGGAGAAAGGTTTCTCAAGGTCCAATGATTCTTCAATTGATAGAGAGTTCATTTTGATCCCGATAGGCTCCGGCCTGTTAGAACAAGAAATGTTCTAATCAATATTCTTAGTTTTGATGATAACATTATATATGAATTTTGTATAAGACAATGTGGTACTCTAATTATTCACGTTTTCCATTTCAGGAAAAGTCTAAAAGAGTATGCACAAAATCAGCGTTCAGAAGCTCTGACCTAGAAGATCTAGATGGCTTCATCAAAACATGGTCTGACAGACATCAGAAGATGGTCTTGAAGAAATCAGAACATGATTTGGAAAGCATCAGAAGATGGCAGTCAGAAGCAAGGCTCTGAAGATCTGATGGTATCACGCTCCAAAGCACTTCCATAGTCTGTTGATTGAAGTTGCATCTGCACCAAAAGCTGAAGACTCTGATATTCAAACGTTATTCTAATAATCCGAGTCCATAAGCAAGTACAAGATGAAAAGGCTACAATTTCAAATCTGTCTAACTAACAAAAGGAATGTTAGAAGCTACAAAAGGCAAAGTCAGCAAAAGAAGTTGAAGCATGGCTCGAGGTAGTTGACAACAGAGTGAAACATTAAATGCAGCAATGTACTATTCATGCAAAGCATTAAATGCTCCCTATGGTCACATTTTTCTCAATGCCTATATATAGAAGTTCTGATTCTGAAGCAGGAAGAACTATCTAACGCTAAGTACCAAAACGCTGCCAAAAAGCTATCACACAAAAACAAAGAAGAACTTCATCTTGAACCTCACAATATTGTAATATTTTTAGTGAGTGTTAGAACTTAAACTTAAGAGAAAAATCACTTGGTGATTATAGCTTATTAAGAAGCAATTTAATCTCTTGTAATATTTATTTTACATTGATTGTAAAAGGAAGTTCCTAGAGTGATCAAGTTGTGATTTGTATACTCTAGAAGATTTAGAAGTTGTCTAAGTGGAGAACCATTGTAATCAAGTTTGGTAAGTGGATTAAATCCTCAGTTGAGGTAAATCACCTTGTCAGGGGTGGACTGGAGTAGTTTAGTTAACAACGAACCAAGATAAAAATAACTATGTGACTTATTTTTATCTACCATTTTTAGAAACAACCCTTATTCAATCCCCCCTTTCTGAGTGTTTATCACTCCTTCAATTGGCATCAGAGCGCCGGTTCTAGGTGCAAACACTTAACCGTGTTAGAGAAAAGATTCAGGGAGAAAAACACAAAATGGTTGATCCAGCTACTCCAACTCCTCCTGAGCAAAACAACAATGGTAACAATGGAAGTAATAGCTTCAATGGTTACAATAAACCACCAGTCTTTGATGGTGAAAACTTTGAATACTGGAAAGATAGACTTGAAAGTTATTTTCTATGTCAAGATGGTGATCTATGGGATTTAGTGTTGGATGGTTACACACATCCTGTGAATGCTCGTGGAGTCAAGATTTCTAGACAAGCTATGAGTGATGATCAAAAGAAAGATTTCAAAAATCATCACAAATCAAGAACTATATTGTTAAATGCCATCTCACATGCTGAGTACGAGAAGATCACAAACAGAGAAACTGCTCATGACATCTTTGAATCTCTAAAAATGACTCATGAAGGAAATGCACAAGTCAAGGGGACAAAAGCTCTGGTTCTAATCTAGAAGTATGAAGCTTTCAGAATGGAAGATGATGAAAACATTGAAGCAATGTTCTCCAGATTCCAGTCTCTAACTGCTGGATTAAGAGTTCTTGACAAGGGATACACAAAAGTTGATCATGTTTAGAAGATAATCAAAAGTCTTCCCAGAAGATGGGGGCCAATGGTTACAGCATTCAAGACAGCAAAGAACTCGAATGAAGTTTCTCTTGAGGAGCTTATAAGTGCACTAAGGAGTCATGAGATTGAGCTAGATGCAAATGAGCCTCAAAAGAAAGGTAAGTCTATTGCTTTAAAATTTTAAAATAAACACTGTGCTAACGCTTTTCAGGCAGAAGAAGAAGAATCTGACCAGTCAGAGTTAGAAGAAGAAGAAGATGAATTGTCTCTCTTATCCAGAAGAGTAAATCAACTCTGGAAGAGAAAGTAGAGAAGATTCAAGAACTTCAAGAGACCTAAAAAGGGAGAATCTTCTGAACACAAAAGATCTGGCAAAAATAAGGTTGTGTGTTATGAATGCAAAGAACCTGGACACTACAAGAATGAATGCCCTAAGCTTTAGAGGGAAAAGCCCAGAAAGAAGTTTGAAAAGAAGAAAGGCGTGATGGCTACATGGGATGACTCTGATTCATCTGATCAAGAGTCAGATTCTGAAGATAAGCAAGCCAGCATAGCACTTATGCCAACAGTTGATGCTGGTGAAGAATCTACTTCTGATTCAGACTCTGATGAGGTATTTTCTGAACTCACTAGAGAAGATTTAGTTTCCATCTTATCAGAACTTCTGGAAGTCAAGAGTCAACTTAGTATCAAATACAAAAAGCTCAAAAAGTTTTTTGAATCTTAAACTAAGAGACTTGAAATAGAAAACTCTGAAATAAAAGAAAAGGTTTTAAAATTAACTAAAGATGTTGAAACATCTTCAAGTTCAGAAAAGTCTATTCCAAGCACTAACAATATTCTGAAAGAATATGACTTGAGCTTCATAAAGTTCTTATCTAGAGGTATAGGCAGAAGTCAGCTAGCCTCTATGATTTATGGTGTTAGTGGAGACAAAAAGATAGGTATAGGCTTTGAGGGAGAAACCCCATATAAACTTGAACCTGTTGATAAAATGATCATTGAATACAAACCTTTATATGAACAGTTCAAGTATGGTCACTCTCATGATATCAAACACACATTTCACTCTAAGAGTTTCCATATGACACACACAAAGAAATATGTTGTTGTACATTCTGGAAAATCTTATGTAAAATCTCAGTTCAATCAGAACTTGAGAAAGAATAACCCCAAAGGACCCAAAAGAATGTGGGTACCTAAGGAAAATATAATTCATTTTACAGATCTCCTTCTTAGTGCAAAAGACAAACATGTCATGGTACCTGGACTCTGGGTGCTCACGTCACATGACGGGAAGAAGGTCTATGTTCCAAAGTCTGGAACTTAAATCTGCTGGAGAAGTAAAGTTTGGAGGGAATCAGAAGGGCAAAATCATTGGCTCAGGAACCATATGTATTGGTAATTCTCCCTCTATAACTAATGTTCTTTTAGTAGATGGATTAGCTCATAACTTATTGTCTATAAGTCAATTAAGTGACAATGGTTATGACATAATCTTTAATCAAAAGTATTGTAAAGCTATTAGTCAGAAGGATGGCTCAATCCTATATACAGGCAAGAGAAAGAACAACATTTATAAGATTGATCTTTCAGATCATAAGAACCAACAGGTTACTTGCCTTCTATCTGTTAACGAAAAGCAGTGGGTCTGGCACAGAAGATTGGGTCATGCTAGTTTGAGAAAGATTTCTCAAATTAACAAACTTAATCTGGTCAGAGGACTCCCTAATCTGAAATTCAAATTAGATGCTCTTTATGAAGCTTGTCAGAAAGGGAAGTTTTCAAAACCTGCGTTTAAATCTAAAAATGTTGTCTCTTCCTCTAGGCCTTTAGAACTTTCTGCACATTGATCTTTTTGGCCCAGTCAAAACAGCATTAATCAGAGGCAAGAAATATGGATTGGTCATTGTAGAAGACTATAGCAGATGGACTTGGGTAAAGTTCTTAAAACACAAGGATGAGTCACATTCTGTGTTCTTTGACTTCTGTAATCAGATTCAATCTGAAAAGGAATGTACAATCATAAAAGTCAGAAGTGATCATGATGGTGAATTTGAGAACAGATTCTTTGAAATTTATTTCAAAAAAATGGTATTGCCCATGATTTCTCTTGTCCTAGAACTCCACAAAAAAATGGAGTTGTAGAACGAAAGAATAGGACTCTACAAGAAATGGCCAGAACCATGATCAATGAGACTAATATGGCTAAGTATTTCTGGACATAATCAATTACACAGCTTGTTATATTCAGAATAGAATCTCCATAAGACCTATTCTAAATAAGACTCCTTATGAATTGTGGAAGAACAGAAAGCCCAACATTTCATATTTCCATCCTTTTGGATGTGTTTGTTATATTCTGAATACTAAGGATTATCTGAACAAGTTTGATTCCAAAGCTCAGAAGTGTTTCCTTCTTGGATATTCTGAACACTCTAAAGGCTACAAAGTATACAATAATGAAACTCTGACAATTGAGGAATCCATCAATATCAGATTTGATGATAAGCTTGGCTTTGAAAAGGCAAAGCAGTTTGAGAATTTTGCAAATATAGATATCTCTAACTCAGATCATGAAGAACCCAAGGGAAAGGATGATTCAGAAGATCAAGTTGCAGCGTCTCAGAATATCTGAAGAGCCAACACTCAAAAGATCCTCTAGAATCAACTCTGCTCATCCAGAAGATGTTATTATTGGAAAGAAAGATGATCCCATCAGAACAAGAGCATTCCTAGAGAACAATGCAGAATGTCAATTTGGTTTAGTGTCTTTGATTGAGCCAACTTCTGTTGATCAAGCTCTGGAAGATGCTGACTGGATAATTGCTATGCAAGAAGAGTTAAATCAGTTTACAAGGAATGATGTTTGGGATTTGGTTCCAAGACCTAAAGGATTCAATATCATTGGAACAAAATGGGTTTTCAGAAACAAGCTGAGTGAGAAAGGTGAAGTCATCAGAAACAAAGCCAGACTGGTTGCTCAGGGCTATAGTCAGCAAGAAGGCATTGACTATACTAAAACCTTTGCACCAGTGGCCAGGTTAGAATCTATTAGATTGTTAATTTCTTTTGCCACTAAGAATAACATCACTCTGTATCAGATGGATGTTAAGAGTGCCTTTTTAAATGGTTATATAGATGAAGAAGTTTATGTCCACCAACCTCCTGGTTTTGAAGACTCTAAGTCTCTAGAACATGTTTTTAAATTAAAGAAATCATTATACGGTTTGAAGCAAGCTCCCAGAGCTTGGTATGAAAGATTAAGTTCTTTCCTTCTAGATAATGGTTTCACAAGAGGAAAAGTAGACACAACTCTATTCTGTAAAAATTATAAAAAGGATATGCTTATTTGTCAAATTTATGTAGAGATATTATTTTTAGAACATCTAATGCTACACTTGGAAAGGAGTTTTCTAAGTCTATGCAGGCAGAATTTGAGATGAGCAGGATGGGAGAACTCAAGTATTTCTTAGGCATTCAGATCAATCAAACTTCTGAAGGAACCTATGTTCATCAGACTAAGTATGTCAAAGAGATTATGAAGAAGTTCAAGCTATCTGAAAGCAAAGAATCAAAAACTCCAATGCATCCAACTTGCGTATTAGGTAAGGATGAGAAGATCTGAAGAATACAACTTAGTAGGATATTGTGATGCTGATTACGCTGGAGATAGAGTTGAAAGGAAAAGTACTTCTAGAAGCTGTCAGTTTCTGGGAAGTAACCTGATCTCCCGGTACATCAAGAAGCAAGTAACAATTGCACTCTCTACTACAGAAGCAGAATATGTAGCTGCTGCTGGGTGTAGTACACAAATGCTCTGGATGAAAAGTCAGCTAGAAGACTATCAGATATATGAGAGTAATATTCCTATATTCTGTGATAATACTTCTGCTATTTGTTTATCTAAGAATCCTATTTTACATTCTAAAGCAAAACATATAGAGATTAAACATCACTTTATTAGGGACTATGTTCAGAAGGGTGTTCTTTCTTTAAACTTTGTTGATACAGACCATCAATGGGTTGATATCTTTACAAAACCCCTTGCTGAAGATAGGTTTAAGTTCATTATGAAGAACATCAGTATGGATTTATGCCCAGAATGAAGGTGTTGAGATGATCTGATATGTAGATTAGTTTATGTTGATGTATTTATTTTCTTATCAGATGTTCTGTTTATGTATGTTCATTTAGATACTCTGAATCTGTTATTACTAACGTTTCACGTGTCTAAGTATGATACAAAACTTCTGTTAAAGAAAAACAGTTGTCACCCGCTATTCCAGATGATGACCACGTGTTCATTCTGAAGGGACAAGCATGCGTGCAGTTGATGAGACACCGCCCTAGGTAACTGTGCAAATCTTTTCAAATCTCACGCTATCTCCACTAACGTCTTTCAACATTAAATGTGAATGATTCATTTTCTGTAACGGCTTGCATTAAGAATCTCATTGCATTCTTTTTCACGTCCGGGTATATAGAAACATATATCATATTCATTTTCTCTCTTTTCACTCCTTCATCATCGTTCAGTTTATGCATTTCTATCTCCTCTCTTGTCTTCATAAAAACCGTAAATCTAAGAAAACCAAAAATCTCAAGTGTTCTTCAATGGCTTATTCATCTACTCAACGTAATGCTTCGTATTCTCAACAACAAGATCAACAACAACAACAATAAACTGTTCTTTCTCCACATAAGACTTGTCTGATTCCTATGGACGAATTAGAAGTTCTTTGTGAAAGGATGGTTGATTTTGATAATCTACAGGAACACAACATTCATTTGAAGAAAAACATGTTATTTCAGGGTTAGGAATCATTATTCTACCGTTTGTGTGGACCAGTTTACCCAGAATTGGTTAAAGAGTTTTGGGTTCATGCTACGTTAATGCCAAAAGCAATTCTGTCTTTTGTTTATGTTGAAGAGATCTCCATTACAGAAAATCTGATCAAGAAGATTGATAGGTCTAGAAGGTTGTGAAGGTGCTTCTGAAGCCATAGTAGGAAGAACAGATTGGGACGCTGTTTATGCAGAAATCTTCAAGTCTGGAAAAGAGTCTACCAGTATCAAGGAATTGAAGGATCCCTACAGAATTTGGGCTAAGATCCTTCTGGGCTGCAACTACCACAGAAAGGCAACTGTATCTCCTAACTACGTCAATAAGGACCAACAGTACATTTTGTATTGTATTGGAAATCGTGAGAAAGTGGATCTCCCTTTTATTGTGTTTAACCACATGTGGAATCATGTGAGGGACTCTAGAGAGCAAGACAGATTGAAGACTCCAAAGATCAGAAGGAACATCATTCCCTTTGGAAGGTTGATTTCTGATATTCTAGTTGAGACTGGATTGGTTGGTGATCTAGTAAAAGCTGGAATTGTTAAGGATCTGTATGCAACATGTGGAAGTACCATGAATGACCACACTCTTAAGAAGATGTATTTAATAGAGACCATTGTCGCTACTCCCATAGTGGACAATGATATCTTGACCAGAAGGACTCCTGCTCTGGCTGATTTTGAGATGTTCTTCAAGAATGAGCATCCTAGCATCATTCTCACCTATCTGGAAATGTGTCAAAAGGAAGGCTCTAAGTATGATCCTGTGTGGATAAGCAACCAAGTGCTTCCCACTTTAGCTGATCAAGTACCAGAGAAAGAGAAAGAGAAAGAGAAGAAGAAAAAGTAGAAGAAGGAGAAGAAAGACAAGAAGGAAAAGAAAGAAGAGCAGAATGAAGAAAATCAAGAACAGAAAGAAGAGAAGAAGGAGAAGGAAGAAAAGAAGGAGAAAAAGAGAAAGTCTGTTGGAGATGGACCTTCACAGCCTCAGAAGAAGAAGAAAAAATCTTCAGGTATTTCTATCTCTTAGCCTATTTCTCTTCCTGTTTTAAATTCTAAACATATATCAACAGAATCTCCACCAGAAAAATCACCAGAAAAAGCCCCAGAAAATCATCCTCAAATCACCAAAACTTTTAAATCTCCATCTTCTGCTTCCTCCAAGTCTAAAGGAAAATAGCCTATTCTTAATTCTGAACCCATTCTTGATCCAAAACCCCTAAACACCATCTTTCCAGATGAAAACCTTTTCACTTCTGCTCAACCTCAACCCTTACCTTCTGAATCTCAACCTCAACCTTCTGACCCCCAACCAGTTGTTGCCACTCATGTGTTCTGCAACTTTGATCGTCACTTTACGTGTCTATTAATCTGATGACTGCAAGTGCACAGTCGTGTCGTGTAGTTTTAAAAGATATCGAATCCACAGGGACTATGAATCGATCTACCCTTATCTAAGGGTACTATGTAAAGCTAAGGCTACTAATATTTTGATTGTTTCTAAGGGGAAGTGATTGTGAATTCTAAGAAATATAATAATAGGCGGATATCAGTATGTATTTCGTTTAACTTTAGGCGATCCGAAGGTCCATTGGCTAATGTATTAATTCGATTAAAAATCTTTATTAATTCAATTGATTAAAAGTCCTCCTCTCAAACTCTCGCTTTGTTGATTTAAACTACTGTCCTAACTCGTAATGTACGCTTTCGCCATCCCATTAGATTTAGAAAAGCTTTTTGGGAACAACGTAATTAATAAAATGCTTGTTTTATGAAGTTGTTATCTATTTAAATCTCCTAATCTCAAACTTTCGCTCTGTTGACTCGGAACATGCTAATATCCCTAACGTACGCTTTCGCGATCCCGCTCGGGTGTAAAAACATTTTTTGAAAATAAATAAGTTCTAATTAGTTTTAATACGCTTTCGCCATCCTTAAAACTAATGTCCTATGTCTACTATCCGGTTAAAGATCTCAAACTTTCGCTCTATTGATTTTAACCTTTGACCGTCTTAACCCCTCAAACTTTCGCTCTATTGGTTTTAAGACTCACTAATTAAATTAGACATATAAACCAAAAACAAGTGATATTTAATAAAACATAATTAAGCCAATTTATTTCGGATCCCACGGTTAACTTACTTTACATACCGATATCTTAGTTAATTAGCCAGACATATTGATACGGTTAAACATGCATAAATTAATTTGATTTATAATAAAAGGCATGTTAAATGGAATATAATATATCATGCAATAATAATATAAATAAAGGCGGTAAATAATAAACCTGAAATAAAATAAATCGGAATTGAATTGAATCTTGAAGTACTCGAACTTCCACCACAGGTTGGCTGGATCGTTCTTCGGAAATTATCGGGCAGAAATTTAAAACAAGGAATATAAAAGATAAATCTAACGTAAGGCTAGACTTATAAAAGGTTCACAACAATCTCCGGTGTGGAAATTGTTGTGAGAAAATTAAAGCAGTTGAATTGAAAGCAGGAAAGTAAATGATGGTCGCAGAATAATTTCGGCAGCACTTCGTTAGCAGAAAATTGGACACTTTGAACTGAAGTAACAGCCTCTATTTATAGGTGAGGGACTGCAGTTGGAACGCGTGAAAAGAGGAGTTTCTCTTGACTGGGGCTGGGAGACGTGCGTCTCCACTTTTTTTGGGAGACCCTTTGAACGACTTGAGACGTGCGTCTCAAGTGGAGAAGATCCAGGAGCAGTTGGAGACGGGCGTCTCCTCTTGGTGACGTGGCAGAGAGACGTTGGAGACGTGCGTCTCCACGTGCTGGAATGATTTGGGCCATGCACAATTGGCTTCTTCGTGGGCTGGACTTGTAGTATGCACATTTGGGCCTTCTTTCCACCCCTTTCTCGCTTCAGCACCCCTTTTCCATGTTTTAGGCACAAATAGCAGTGATTTTAGCTCCATTTCTTTCCTTTTCACAAATAGTCTCAATAAGAGCGTAAAACCTGAAACAAAGCAAATACTCGCATAATATCATAATAAAACAATATAATTAACGGAAAATGCTATAAATATTTATGGATTTCAGGCTAAATATATGATATAAAATCGTGTTATCAAATTCCCCCAGACTTGAACCTTTGCTTGTCCTCAAGCAAATAATAAGATAGAAAAAAACAGAGGACAGTGAAATGAAAAACATTTCCACCACATCGTTCGGGTCGTACTCAGATATAGAGTGTTTTCGTTTGAAACTTATGCGGTAGACCCTAGCAATAAACTTACAGTAGCGACACTAGACAACTCCCAGCGTGCATACCAATCCGAATCATGCCATTATAGCTTGACCTTGACTCATCATCTTGTTTTACCCTTTTCATTCGCGCGCAATCACATTAAGCCCATTATCTTGACATGGACATAGCAGAGTAGCCGGTTAGTGACTATGATCCTTCTTATGGAGTTCTGGCACATTTATGTGGTATACTCCTTAGCGCTCATTTGTAGATTGTGGGGAATCGGACAATAGTCCTTCCTACCAAGTTCAGTACCAGGTAACTTCTGAACCAATCAACAATGAGTTTTTTAATTTCTTTGTATTCGAGATCTGTGACCGTTAGGTTAAATGATCTTGTGAGGATCACCTTACTTAGTAGGCACATTTCCATCGGCAGTTAAGCATATATTTATAATTATAAGGATCATACACTTATATTCATCGACTCTCTGCGTAGTTGGTGTGTAAGACGGTGCCGACTGCTAGAATAAACTAATAAGGGTTACTTCAAAAATTAAAGTCAATGGTTTTCGGTATAAAGGGTATTCAAATCGGTTACGCACACTCGAGGGTTTTAGAGTGTCGGGACGATAAGGGTATTGTCTTGAATCTTTATTGTGATTTCTAAGTGTTAAGTATTTGAGTAGCTTCGTACTTCTCGAACGTGTGGGGTTATGCGTTTATCGTTTTGGAGTAAAATTTTTTGTTATGGCTCAAGAAAATGGAAAAAATAATAGCCACGGAAATACACATATAAGACTTAAAATTTCATAAATATGCTTTATTGAATTTGAAAAGAAAAATTACAAGGAAAGGAAATAAAATAAAAGGAAATGATACTAAAGCGAGTAATACGACTCCCCCAGACTTAAATGATGCAGTGTCCTCATTGCATAGCTACTACTCCTCATTGTTGCGGTTGCGGGAACTGCTTGCGCCTCTTGTACGAACACGTCGACGTCTATCAGTAGGAGAGCCATTGACACGAATGTTAAGATCATTCAATTGTGTAGCAATTTTGGTGTATTGGCCTTCGTTCCTAATAGCGTAGTCGCGGTGCTCTTGTTGCATTTCTCGAATAAGCCTTAGTGTTTCGTTTTGATTTGTCTGCATAGCTTGAAAGAGATGGTCTTGGCGTTGAATTGCAGCATACATGGCATCGAGAGTAATAGGCGGAGGATTGTTTTGAGGAGGTTGGTTGAAATCAGCTTGTGCTTGGTTGAACTCTTGTTCCATTGCATCCACTGGTTCATTATGATGTTCAGGTTGGTTTTCTTGAGGATTTTCATTAACAAGCCTCCAACGCTGAATATAACGGATGTTGATTTGCTCTGGGCATGGCAGGATGACATTTGGAATTAGAACTTTGTTGACGACCAGAGTGTAGCGGCCATCATGACGGGGTGAAACCAAGTGAGAGTCACGACAGTAAGTGAGATCGAGGGATTGAGCAGGAATCATGAGATGGGAAAGTGAGCTGAGGTCATCAGCAAGACCTAAGGCACAGGCCAAGGTGGTAATAATGCCGCCAAGCAGTAAGGGGTTTGTAGCGGGGGCGTTGATGCAGCCTTGGATGTGTTGGAGCATAAATGGTGCGGCATTGAAACGGATATTATTTAGCGCACAGTATAAGAAAAATAATTCATTTTGGTTTACCTTGTGGTTGTTGGATCTTGCAAAAATAGTGTGACCCAAAACACGTTGAAAATAACGTATAGCGGGATTTTGAATATGAGAAGCATGAAGGGTCCTCCAACCGGTAGGAATTTCGCCAGTGAGATTAAACCAAAATTCAAAAGCTAGTTGTTGCCAAGGGCGACCATTGAGTTCTTGAAAAATTGTGCAGTGAGCATTTGGTGCATTGTTAAAATGCAAATACGTAGCAACTTCTTCTTGATCCAAATTAAAGTCACGGTTAAACATCCGAAATTGGATGCTACCGGTTAAGAGTGGTTGATCTAAAGGAGTGTCGTAGTGGAAAGAGCTTAAGAACTCTAAGACGAGCGGCTCATAAGTGGGTACGGGTTCGGTACATAGATGGTGTAGGCTAGATTTTGTGAGCAAACGGGTGACACCATCTATTAGACCCAGAGTTTCTAGACATTCGATGTTCACGAATTTTGTGGGGACAACCGAATGTTCATAGAAAGCGAGGTATTTGGTTCTTTGAGCATTGTCGTTTTCCTCTCGAAAGATAATGTGTTCAAGGTTGGGAGGAGGTCTCTCAGGACGTACACTTCGGATGATTGAACGTGGAGGCATCGTGTGTTTGGAAGGAGATAGTGTGGAGAAATAGAAGAATAGAAAAATGGTATGGAGGTTGTGGAGAAAAAGAGTGGTGGTGGTGAGTTTTTATAGTGAGGTTTGAGAATGGTGGAGTAAATATAGAATTGATGGAGATTTATGGTGGTGTTTGAATTTTGAATGGAATGGAGAAATGGGAAATGATGTAGAGTTAAAGAGGTGGTGATGGAGGATGAATGTGGTTTATAGTGTTTAAATGGAAGGAATTATGGGGAGAAGGAAGAATATTGAATGATGAATTTTGAAATTCAAAATTCAAAATTCTTAGAGGGAGAAGTGATGCCTCTGCATGGTCAACGAAGCAGAGCAGCTGCTGCCCTTGGGAGACGCGCGTTTCAGGCAGGCAGTCTGCTGGGGGACAGGATATGGAGACGTGCGTCTCCTGTCCGTAACATGCAGATGGGTGGTCCCACAGAGGTGGAGACGGCGTCTCCTAGCCTAGGGGAGTGGTTTTCACGCATGTACTGGTTTGGACAGGTTCTGACAGGTACAATAGAGTGTGATAAATAGTTCAGAACAGTGTCATATTTTAGTACTATAAACAGCAAAAATAATGGTAAACAAGCTGAATATATTATATGCGCTCAGGAATATATAGCAGTTAATAGCATCGCAGTATAACACAGTAGCAGTAAATGAATAAAAATAATGCATTTCAGATTAAAACTGGTACTGAGTGTTGATAGAAACAGAATGTAAAATTGCAGAAAATTAATTTCTAAACTAGGAATTGGAAATTGCTAAAACTAGAAATAAAATCTAATATCCTAAAAGTTAACATCTAGCCACGTCTGTTGTTGTGCACATTTGAATAAATGTGTTTGAAGACTTCGTCGAATTGAGCATTGACGGTGTCGATGAAATTGAAGAAATGCATTTGCAGAGTGTGTAACACGTTGCGCATATGTTAGACTTCGTATTGCAGTGCATCGATGGCTTGCCCATGCGTGTTCTGATTAGGAGCGGGCTCGATCCTCGGAGGAGCATTTCTTGGGGCCACTAATTTAGCGGATGCAACAGGTTTTTGTTGTTCAAACTCGACGTCAGATTGAATTTCTTGTGAACCAGTAGGAGTCTCAGGCTCATACTCAGGAATGGGTTCATCTTCAGGTAGAGGCTCATATACAGGCACATGATCATCTTCAGGCATAGGTTCGTATTTAGGTTCAAGATCATCTACGGGTATATGTCCATTTTCATAGTATCCAAGAGGAGTGTCAGGTTCAGAATCTTGTTCTGCTACATACATGTCATCATCTAAATGTTCATATGCTTGTGGTGTTTCTTGAGATGACTCTCTTTCAGGGATTTGATCATAGTAAAGCCAGTTAGCAGGGTTGTGCACACTCGTTCTTGGATTCGGTAAGGTGAACTGATCTAGTACTTTATTACCAATGAGTAAATCAAATTGATCAGGTCCAAGGTTACCAATGATACCTCGATTAAAGCAAAAGCGAATGTTCATAGAGTTGTAGGAACCAAAAGGTGTCAATCTAAGCAGTGGTTGTCTCAGACCTATAGCAATTGCAATCATAGTGACGAATCTGCCGATCAGAATAGGTGAAACTTCGTCTTGCGTGATGCGCTCGAAGTTTGCTAGCATAAATGCGATAGCATTGACAGGACGATTCTGAGTGGTGCAGAACATGATGAATAACTCTTCTCTAGAAACTTCAGTGACATTTTCGGGTTTACCGAAGATGTAGTGAGCGATAATCTTATGCAGGTATCTGAAGGCAGGGTAATGAATGTTCTCAGATTGAAACTCATGTTCTTCAGGGTTATCGTTACTAGTGATCTTACCCCAAAATCTTTCCAGCTCCCAGTAGGCAAGACTTTCTTCAGGGACTGTGGTGTATGCATCCGATCCATGAGGGATTTCTAACATTTCAGCAAAATCTCATATGCAAAACATATATTCTAATCCAAAGAGTCGAAAGAGGATAACTCCTTTCCTCAATCCTTGTCCACAGTTAGGCAGGTAAGTCAAAGAGCTCAAGAATTCCAGAGTGAGCTTTCGGTAGGTACTAAACTTGCGGAACAGGTGAGAACCGGTCCAACCGATTTGGTTCAGCAAGTGCATGACGCTTTCTGCGATACCTAACCTTTCCATAGTCGGGTGGTGAGGATAGCGAGTCAAATCCATTTGTCTCTCAGCTATCTTAGCATATCTCGCTTCTTGTCCTCTACCACGGAATACAACTTCCATATTGTCAACTTCTTGCATCTTGATGAGTGAGTAGTTAAGTAAGCTTATAAGTTGAAAAATATGAAAATTAAGTTAGAACTAGGCTAGTGTTGTTTAAAAGGAAACATAAAGAGAAAATTAAAATTAAAGGTGTAACAAATTATAATAATAATTATAATTATAAAAAGGAGAGATTTTAACGATTTAAAAATAGCGGTTATAATTATAGTAATTATTATAAGATATAGAAAAAAAACATAAAAACAAAAATAGGAAATTAAAGTAATTCAAAAATAGAATAGAATATTTTAAATAAAAACAAAAATAAAAACTTGTGGGTTGTCTCCCACCAAACGCTTTGTTTTATGTCGTAAGCTCGACGATTTAAATAAAGATCATTTTTCTGAATGAGCGGGCAGCTCGTTGAGTTTAAAAATTTGAATGTTTTCATCGTGTTCGAGATGATGGTAATACTTAAGACTTTGCCCATTCACGACAAAAGGTTTGACGGTTTCTCCTTTGATTTCTATCGCTCCGCTCGGAAAAATGTTAGTAATTTCGAAAGGACCAGACCATCTAGATCGTAACTTTCCAGGAAATAATTTCAGTCTAGAATTAAATAATAGTACTTTATCGCCTATGCTAAAATTTTTCCTAGATATACGCTTGTCGTGCCATTTTTTTGTTCTTTCTTTATAGATTTTGGCGTTTTCGTAAGCGTCTTGTCTAAGTTCGTCTAATTCGTTTATATCTAGAAGTCGTTTTTCACCAGCAGTAGTGTAATTTAAATTTAAATTCTTGATGGCCCATTAGGCTTTATGTTCTAATTCTACGGGAAGGTGGCATGATTTTCCATAAACGAGTTTGAATGGGGTGGTTCCAATTGGAGTTTTGAAAGCTGTTCTATAAGCCCATAAAGCTTCATTTAACTTGGATGACCAATCCTTTCTAGATATAGCAACAATTTTCTCCAATATTTGCTTTATTTCTCGGTTAGACGCTTCTACTTGTCCGCTTGTTTGTGGATGGTATGGTGTAGCTATTCGATGATTTACTCCATATTTTCGAAAGAGTTTTTCAAGGATTCTTGAAATGAAATGAGATCCACCATCGCTAATTACCAATCTTGGTACACCAAACCTAGGAAAGATAACGCTTTTGAAGAGTTTGATCACTACTCGTGTGTCGTTTGTAGGAGAAGCGATAGCTTCTATCCACTTTGAAACGTAATCGACAGCTACGAGTATATATTTATTTCCGAATGATGATGGAAACGGACCCATAAAGTCTATTCCCCAGACGTCAAATATTTCTACTTCTAGGATGCCTTTTTGAGGCATTTCGTCACGTCTCAAGATATTTCCGGTTTGTTGGCATCTATCACAATTTAATACGGCAAAGTAAACACCTTTCCATAGGTTGGGCCAAAAGAGTCCAGATTGGAGGATTTTGGCGCAGGTTCTAGATGTGTTATGGTGTCCTCCACATGGTGCTGAATGACAATGTGTTATTATACTTCCTATTTCTTCCTCGGGTACACAACGTCTAAAGATTCCATCGGGGCCTCTTTTGAAAAGGAGGGGGTCGTCCCAATAGTAATGTTTGAGGTCATGGAAGAATTTCTTCTTCTGTTGGTAGCTTAGATCAGGGGGAAGTACACCAGCAGCAAGGTAATTTACGAAGTCCGCATACCAAGGTGTGGCAGAGCGGGCT
Organism: Vicia villosa; assembly: GCF_029867415.1. Lineage (NCBI taxonomy): Eukaryota > Viridiplantae > Streptophyta > Magnoliopsida > Fabales > Fabaceae > Vicia > Vicia villosa. The sequence goes on from NW_026705536.1 coordinate 199,949, forward strand.
AAAGCTACTTCTACGAAGTTGTTGGACTCAATGGTTGGATGGTATGGTTCTATTTCGTTAGCTTCCAACTGAGCGATGAGTCTTTCATAAGGGAAATCATCATCGATTGGTACTTGTTCGGGTTTCAGATTTTTGAGTCGAGAGAGGTGATCTGCTACGACATTTTCGGTTCCCTTTTTATCTTTAATTTCTAAGTCGAATTCTTGTAATAAAAGGATCCATCTTAACAATCTAGGCTTGGCGTCTTTCTTAGTTAAAAGGTACCTAATAGCGGCGTGGTCAGTGTATATGATTATTTTGGCTCCTACCAAGTAGGAACGGAATTTGTCTAATGCGAATACGACAGCTAATAGTTCCTTTTCTGTCGTGGCGTAGTTCATTTGAGCTTCGTCTAGGGTTCTACTCGCATAGTATATGACATGTAGTTTCTTATCTTTTCTTTGCCCTAGAACAGCTCCTACAGCATAGTCACTTGCGTCGCACATTATTTCGAAAGGTTCACTCCAGTCGGGAGGTTGCATAATCGGCGCGGAGATTAATGCTTGTTTAAGTGTTCGGAATGCTTCAGTGCATTTGTCGTCAAAGATGAATTCGGCATCTTTCATCAGTAATTCAGTTAAGGGCTTGGTTATTTTAGAGAAATCCTTAATAAAACGTCGGTAAAAACCAGCGTGTCCTAGAAAACTTTTTATTTCTCTAACTGTTTTGGGAGGTTAAAGGTTTTCGATGATTTCGATTTTTGCTTTATCTACTTCGATTCCTCTATCGGATACGATGTGTCCAAGTACGATTCCTTGTCGAACCATGAAATGGCATTTTTCCCAATTAAGTACTAGGTTAACGCTTACACATCGTTTGAGTACCAATTCAAGGTTTTCTAAGCATGTTTCAAAACTTCCTCCACAGACAGAGAAGTCGTCCATAAAGACCTCCATTATTCCATCCAGGAAATCGGCAAATATTGCCATCATGCATCTCTGGAAGGTTGCGGGTGCATTGCAAAGTCCGAAAGGCATTCGTCTATAAGCGAACGTACCATAAGGACATGTAAACATGGTCTTTTCTTGGTCGTCAGGATGAATAGGAATTTGGAAGAATCCGGAGTATCCATCCAGATAACAGAAATGTGAGTGTTTAGCTAGGCGTTCGAGCATTTGATCTATGAATGGTAAAGGGAAGTGATCCTTACGAGTGGCTTTGTTTAACTTCCTATAGTCAATGCACATTCTCCATCCAGTTTGGGTACGTTGTGCTACAGATTCGCCTTTTGCGTTAGTGATTACAGTAACTCCTCCTTTCTTCGGTACGACATGAACAGGACTAACCCATTTACTATCAGATATTGGATATATGATTCTGGCTTCTAACAGTTTTTGGATTTCCTTTTTAACCACATCGCTCATAATGGGGTTTATTCGTCTTTGATGCTCCCTAGAGGTTTTGCAATCTTCTTCGAGCATAATGCGGTGCATACAGAGGGAAGGACTTATTCCTTTCAGATCTAATATGTTATATCCTAGAGCAGTCGGGTATTTTCTTAGGACAGTGAGTAGTTTTTCAGTCTCGGTATGTCCTAAATCAGCGTTAACTATGACTGGTCGGTTAAGTTCTTCGTCTAGGAATTCGTACCTAAGGTCGGTAGGTAGTGTTTTAAGTTCTATAGCAGGTTTCTTAGGTCCAGGTATAGGATCAGGAGTTAATGCTAAACATTCACTCAGGTGGTTATCTTGATATTCCCCACGCCAGTTGTCATCTTCAAAAATAGGCGGTATAGGAATTCTTAGGATCTCGGTTTCCTTATGTGGTTCGGATTTTATTTCATTCACACACTCGTCGATTATGTCGGCAGAGCAGCATGTGTCAATTATAGAAGGTGCTTTTAGGAATTGAGAAAGAATGAATTCAATTTTCTCTTCTCCTACTTCGAAGGTAAGCTTTCCTCATTTGACGTCTATAATTGCACCAGCGGTTGCCAAGAATGGTCTTCCTAATATGATCGGGATGTTAGAATCTTCTTGGATATCCATTATAATGAAATCAGTTGGGATGTAGAATTGACCTACACGCACATGGATATTTTCTAACATTCCTACAGGGTATTTAACTGAACGGTCAGCTAGTTGAAGAGACATTCTCGTTGCCTTAAGCTCACCCAGATTTAGTTTCTTATAGGTTGAAAGAGGCATCAAACTAACACTAGCTCCTAATTCGCATAAGGCTTTTTCTATAATAGTCTTTCCTATTATGCAGGGTATGGAAAAGCTACCAGGATCTTTTAGTTTGGGAGGCATGTTATTTTGGATGATAGCGCTACATTCAGTGGTAAGTGTTACAGTTTCGTTATCCTCGAGTTTCTTTTTGTTTGATAGAATTTCTTTTAAGAATTTAGCATACGAAGGCATCTGAGTTATAGCTTATGTGAAAGGTATGGTTATGTTTAATTGTTTCAGAAGTTCTACAAATTTTTTAAATTGCGCTTCGGTTTTGGATTTAGCTAATCTCTGAGGGTAAGGAATTGGTGGCTTATAAGGTGGTGGTGGAACGTAAGGCTTTTCTTTTTCAGGTTCCACTTCGGTGTTGTTCTCATTGGGCTTAGCAGTCTGGTCATCAGTTGATGTCTTTTTGGTTTCCCTTGGCTCTTGTTGTGACATGGGTGCGTTTTGAGTTCTAGGATCAATAGGTCCATCGTAGTTCGTTCCACTTCGTAGTGTTATCGCGTTCGCATGTCCTTTAGGATTAGGTTGTGGTTGAGCAAGAAACGTGCCAGCAGGGGCAGCAGTAGGTGCATGTTGTTGAGCTACTTGTGAGATTTGTGTTTCCAACATTTTGTTATGTGTAGCTAAAGCATCTACTTTGTTCGATAATTGTTTTAGTTGCTCACTATTGTGGATGTTTTGATTTAGGAAGTCTTTATTGGTTTGTTGTTGGGAAGCTATAAAGTTTTCCATCATGATTTCTAGAATCGACTTCCTAGGGGCGTTTTGAGCAGCTACAGGCGCTTTTTGGTAGCCAGGTGGGACAGCAGGTGCTTGTCCAGGCGCGTACAACGCATTGTTGTTCTTATACGAAAAGTTTTGGTGATTCTTCCATCCAGGGTTGTACGTGTTAGAATAAGGGTTTCCTTGAGCGTAGTTTACTTGATCAGATGGGATACCACTCAAGAGTTGACATTCGGCAACTGCGTGTCCAGTTAATCCACAAATTTCGCAGTTAGGTGCTACAGCAGCCGCGGTGGCTGAAGGAGTGATGGTTAAGTTTTCGATCTTTTGAGTTAAAGCGTCTACTTTAGCGTTAACGCGGTCTATACCACTTACACCGTACATTCCTCCTTAGGTTTGGGTTTTCTCTAGAGCGGCTCGTTCTCCACCCCATTGATAATGGTTTTGTGCCATGTTCTCTATTAGGTTGTATGCTTCATCATGGGGTTTGTCCATTAATGCTCCACCAGCAGCGGCATCTATAGTCATTTTAGTGTTATAAAGTAGACCACCATAGAAAGTATGGATGATCAGCCATGGTTCGAGTCCATGATGAGGGCATAGTCTAAGCATGTCCTTGTATCGTTCCCAAGCTTCGAAGAGTGATTCGTTATCTTTTTGGGTAAATCCGTTGATTTGACCTCTTAGCATAGCGGTTTTGCTAGGCGGAAAATATCTAGCTAAGAATACTCTCTTCAATTCATCCCACGTAGTTATGGAATTAGAGGGCAGGGATTGAAGCCACGCTCTAGCTCTGTCTCTCAAGGAGAAAGGGAAGAGACGTAATCGAATAGCTTCAGAACTAACGTTGTTAGCTTTGACAGTGTCTACATATTGCACGAACACGGATAAATGGAGGTTGGGATCGTCTGCAGGGCTTCCAGAGAATTGGTTCTGTTGAACAGCTTGTACCAATGAAGGTTTCAGTTCAAAATTATTCGCCTCAATCGCAGGTGGTGCGATACTTGAGTGCGGTTCAGCGCGTGATGGAGCGGCATAGTTTCTAAGAGGACGAATAGCAGCCATCTCTAACTTCGGGGTAATTTGATTGATTTGATCAGTAAAGATCAATTCCTGATTAATCGGAATTGGTGCTACATCGGGAAGATTACGAGCTCGACGTTTGACGTTAATAAAACGTTCGATCTCGTTAATTCGTTGTATTAAATCTCCTCCTTGTGAACGAGTATTTCGAATACAATCGTTCAAAAAGAAAGGAAAGAATTGCCCTAGTCTCTACGGTGTAACAGTGAGTTACGATATCGACTTAAATAGTCCCCGGCAATGGCGCCAAAAACTTGATCGTCACTTTACGTGTCTATTATTCTGATGACTGCAAGTGCACAGTCGTGTCGTGTAGTTTTAAAAGATATTGAATCCACAAGGACTATGAATCGATCTACCGTTATCTAAGGTTACTATGTAAAGCTAAGGCTACTAGTATTTTGATTGTTTCTAAGGGGAAGTGATTGTGAATTCTAAGAAATATAATAATAGGCGAATATCAGTGTGTATTTCGTTTTACTTTAGGCGATCTGAAGGTCCATTGGCCAATGTATTAATTCGATTATAAATCTTTATTAATTCAATTGATTAAAAGTCCTCCTCTCAAACTCTCGCTCTGTTGATTTAGACAACTGTCCTAACTCGTAATGTACGCTTTCTCCATCCCATTAGATTTAGAAAAGCTTTTTGGAAACAACGTAATTAATAAAATGCTTGTTTTATGAAGTTGTTATCTATTTAAATCTCCTAATCTCAAACTTTCGCTCTGTTGACTCGGAACATGCTAATATCCCTAACGTACGCTTTCGCCATCCCGCTCGGGTGTAAAAACATTTTTTGAAAATAAATAAGTTATAATTAGTTTTAATACGCTTTCGCCATCCTTAAAACTAATGTCCTATGTCTACTATCCAGTTAAAGATCTCAAACTTTCGCTCTATTGATTTTAACCTTTGACCGTCTTAACCCCTCAAACTTTCGCTCTATTGGTTTTAAGACTTACTAATTAAATTAGACATATAAACCAAAAACAAGTGATATTTAATAAAACATAATTAAGCCAATTTATTTCGGATCCCACGGTTAACTTACTTTACATACCGATATCTTAGTTAATTAGCCAGACATATTAATACGGTTAAACATGCATAAATTAATTTGATTTATAATAAAAGGCATGTTAAATGGCATATAATATATCATGCAATAATAATATAAATAAAGGCGGTAAATAATAAACCTGAAATAAAATAAATCTGAATTGAATTGAATCTTGAAGTACTCGAACTTCCACCACAGGTTGGCTGGATCGTTCTTCGGAAATTATCGGGAAGAAATTTAAAACAAGGAATATAAAAGATAAATCTAACGTAAGGCTAGATTTATAAAAGGTTCACAACAATCTCCGGTGTGGAAATTGTTGTGAGAAAATTAAAGCAGTTGAATTGAAAGCAGGAAAGTAAATGATGGTCGCAGAATAATTTCGGCAGCACTTCGTTAGCAGAAAATCGGACACTTTGAACTAAAGTAGCAGCCTCTATTTATAGGTGAGAGACTGCAGTTGGAACGCGTGAAAAGAGGAGTTTCTCTTGACTGGGGCTGGGAGACGTGCGTCTCCACTTTTTTTGGGAGACCCTTTGAACGACTTGAGACGTGCGTCTCAAGTGGAGAAGATCCAGGAGCAGTTGGAGACGGGCGTCTCCTCTTGGTGACGTGGCAGAGAGACGTTGGAGACGTGCGTCTCCACGTGCTGGAATGATTTGGGCCATGCACAATTGGCTTCTTCGTGGGCTGGACTTGTAGTATGCACATTTGGGCCTTCTTTGCACCCCTTTCTTGCTTCAGCACCCCTTTTCCATCTTTTAGGCACAAATAGCAGTGATTTTAGCTCCATTTCTTTCCTTTTCACAAATAGTCTCAATAAGAGCGTAAAACCTGAAACAAAGCAAATACTCGCATAATATCATAATAAAAGAATATAATTAACGGAAAATGCTATAAATATTTATGGATTTCAGGCTAAATATATGATATAAAATCGTGTTATCAAACTTCAACATCCCTTCTTCAGAATCATCACTTTCTTCTGATTCATTCTTTCGCAACCATCGCCCTTTTAAACCTACCCCCCAGAATCCTTCATCTCCACCTGTTGTCGTAGTCTTAGACTCTGACAATGAAGTTGAATCCTCCCTTAAACCATCCTCTTCAAACACCTCTTTATTGTTTGATAGAGTTTTTGAACCATATTCCCTTTCCAACCAAGAATTTCCAATAACCCGTCTCAGAACTAACCCTCCTAAACCTTCTATTGATATTCGTTTTGAAATATTAAAGTACAAGGTCAGAACAGGGTTAGAGTATCTGAAGGTTGCCCATGACACCAAGCTGGATCATGTGGCTGCTGGAAAGCTTTGGAAAGCTTTTTCTGAAGATGTGCAAGCAGAGTTTCTGGACCTCCAGAAGGACTGTCTTGCTGCTGCTCCTAGTCTTGTTGGACTGGCTCTAGAGTATGGCAGTGTCAGGTACTATTATCCTATTTCTAACTGGAAGCCTCTGGAAGAAGCTCCCTTTGTTGATGAAATGGAAATGGATAATCCTTTGCCTCTGGTTGTCTGGACTTCTTATCCGTTTTCAGTTCTGACTGGAGACTTTAAGACTCTGTGTGACTGGTTCCGGGAGAACCTTCTTGAAGAGAATCCTGATATGGTGTATCCTGTTATTGAGTATCATGCTGAAGAGCAACCTACTGAAGATATTACTACTGAAGAGGAACCTATTGCTGATAATCAAATGATTCCAGCTTCTGCTGTTCCTGCTTCTTCTGTTGGCCATTCAACATCTGTTCTGATGGAAACTCTGAAGGAACTCCAACAGAATCAAGCTTCAGTGTTCAATCGTATGGACAAGCAGGATGAAACCAATATTGAATTCAGAACTTGGATGCAGAGAACTGAAGAATCTTCCAAGAAGCAAGCAAAAGACACCGCTGAGTTAAAGAACCTTCTGGCAGTCTTAGCCTCTAAGCTTAACCAGTCTTAGTCTGAGTCTTGTGTCTTAGTTGTTTTCTTGTTTCTTGCATATGTTTTTTTTTGCATCTGCTTTGTACTCTTCCTTCTGATTATCAATGATTTTTTTTCTTTCTTCACTATGTGTGTCTTTCATCTGAATCTTTTATGCTTTTTGATGTTATGACAAAAAGGGGGAGAAACGTGCTATTTGAATTGATTTATAATATCAGTTGTTGGGCTTAAGTCTCAACATTCCTAACAAAAATTGTAAGTTTTATGTCTCTGATAGTTTAGCAGGAATGTGATTCTTTGAACAAGCTCAAAAAGGGGAGAAAAGCATTTGAAGAAAATCTCTTAAAGAGTTGAAGCAAACAAGCTTAATGTTCTGATACAAGAAGTTTCAAGATAAAAAGCAAGCTATGTTCTGATACAAGAAGTTTCAAGCTCTGATACAACCAAGTCTTTTTGATGCTCTGATAAAGCCAAGTGCTCTCAAAGAGAAATTCAAAGCTCTGAAGCTGTCCAATGGAAGCTCTGAAGTAAAGCTCTGAATCATCTGAAGTTTAAAGTTCAATGTGAAAGTCTCATCTGAAATGGAAAATACTCAGGGACGTCTTTTATTTATAAATTCTTCTAGTATTAATTTCAGGGGGAGATTGTTAATCTCAGGGGAAGACATATTCACACACTCTGATTAATATGTTTTTATGATATATCTGTGTATTGTCTTTTTCATCTGATATTCTGGATACAAATTCATATAAATTCTGTATGTTTTGTCATCATCAAAAAGGGGGAGATTGTTAGAACAAGAAATGTTCTGATCAATATTCTTAGTTTTGATGATAACATTATATATGAATTTTGTATAAGACAATGTGGTACTCTAATTATTCACGTTTTCCATTTAAGGAAAAGTCTAAAAGAGTATGCACAAAATCAGCGTTCAAAAGCTCTGACACAAAAGATCTGGATGGATTCATCAGAACATGGTCTGGCAGACATCAGAAGATGGTCTTGAAGGAATCAGAACATGATCTGGAAAGCATCAAAAGATGGCAGTCAGAAGCAAGGCTCTGAAGATATGATGGTATCACGCTCCAAAGCACTTCTATAGTCTGTTGACTGAAGTTGCATCTGTACCAAAAGCTGAAGACTCTGATATTCAAACGTTATTCTAATAATCTGAGTCCATAAGAAAGTACAAGATGAAAAGATTACAACGTCAAATCTGTCTGACTGACAAAAGGAATGTTAGAAGCTACAAAAGGCAAAGTCAGCAAAAGCAGTTGAAGCATGGCTCGAGGTAGTTGACAAAAGAGTGAAACATTAAATGGAGCACTATATTATTCACGCAAAGCATTAAATGCTCCCAACGGTCACATTTTTCTCAATTCCTATATATAGAAGTTCTGATTCTGAAGCAGCAAGAACTATCTAACGCTAAGTACCAAAACAATACCAAAAAGCTATCACACAAAAACAATGAAGAACTTTATCTTCAACCTCACAACATTGTAATATTTTTAGTGAGTGTTAGAACTTAAACTTAAGAGAAAAAACACTTGGTGATTACAACTTATTAAGAAGCAATTTAATCTCTTGTAATATTTATTTTACATTGATTATAAAAGGAAGTTTTTAGAGTGGTCAAGTTATGATCTGTATACTCTAGAAGACTTAGAAGTTGTCTAAGTGGAGAACCATTGTAATCAAGTTTAATTAGTGGATTAAATCCTCAGTTGAGGTAAATCACCTTGTCAGGGGTGAATTGGAGTAGTTTAGTTAACAACGAACCAGGATAAAAATAACTGTGTGATTTATTTTTATCTACCATTTTTAGAAACAACCCTTATTCAATCCCCCCTTTCTAAGTGTTTTTCAATCCTTCACGGCCTAAAGTGGACTTCTTCTTTAAAGAAGTTTTCGAAATGCTTGAAAGTGAACTCTTTGATTTCGTCAACCCCTTCCATTCTTCCCGCCGATGTGTCATTGGAGCAAATAGAATTCCTTCTTCTTCTTTCTTTTAGAGAATTGTGAAAGTAGCGAGTGTTGTCATCGCCTTTGGAAAGCCAAAGTTGTCCCGACTTTAATCTTAGAAGACCTTCTCTCTTGTTAATGTTATCCCAAAAATCCTCCACCACTTTTATTCTTTCCAAGACCACTTCTTCCGGAATGTTACTTGCAAAATGAGCAAACACATTATCTAAAGAGTGCATCTCTTTTCCATCTTTGTCAATTTTGAGATCTATCCATCCATAGACCGTTTTGTTCCACCAAGAGATCTGGTTTTTGAGAATTTTCAACTTTTCAACCAAGCAATAGTCACCTCTCCCTTTGAATTCAATCTTTTTCCACTCCTCCTTCATAAAATTATCAAATTCTTCATGCTTGAACCACATATTGTTGAACTTAAAGGGTTTAGGGCCCCAATCCTTTCTATTGTCTTTCAACCAAATTGGAGCATGGTCGAACACATCCGTCTCACCAATATGTTGACCATCCACCTTCCAATCTTCAAAAAAACTTTCTGATAGAAGAAATCTATCTAGCCTACTCATAGCCTTGCCATTACTTTTTATCCAAGTAAACTTGCCTCCTATAGTAGGTAGATCCACCAACTCCATTTCCTCTATGAACTCATTGAAAATCATTATCTCCCTCCTATAGATTCGAGTTGATGTCCCAATTATTTCTTCAAAAGAGGAGATAGAATTGAAATTTCCTCCATTACACCAAGATCCTTTAAAGTTGTTATTTTTGAACTCACGTATCCTATCCCAAGTTCTTTTTCGCGTGACTAAGTCACAAGAAGCGTAGAAATTCACAAAGTAAATAAGTTTGCCTTCCTTCTCCATACAAAGACCCAAGAAACCCTCACCTCTAAAACTGAAGTTTAGAGTGAAGAAGTCCTTTTTCCACATCGTAAGAATGCCTCCCGACGCCCCGTTGGCATCCACATGCGACCACTCAACTTGAACATCTCCCCACATATCCTTGTCTACATTTAAATTTATGCCACTTAACTTTGTTTCTTGAATAAAGCAAATATCAACATCCGCTTTTTGAATGTGGTAATAGACTCTCTTCCTCTTGGCCCGGTGATCGGTAAAATAGCAAGTGTACTATTTCGTCTTTTGTAATAATAAGGGCAATGCCCCGAATATCGAATCTCAAGGACTGCTTGACGACTAAGAGTTTTATCAATATTTCAATTAAACAAAAGATAAATTGGGTTTTGATTTGTTTTGAATAAAACGCAATTACAGTAAATAATTAAAGTACAGATGAATTAGACAGATATGAGTAGGATGCTATAGATGGTGAGTGATTTGATCATGCAACGAATAGAACTATATCGTGCAACAATGGTTTGCCTAATTGACTATCAATTCTTAAGGTTTATTATTCCCAAGTCCTCAAGTAATAATTCTTTAATCCCTCAACCTAATCACTATGTCCATAGAAAATTACGGTTGACATTAAGCTTTCCAATACCAAGAATATTTTGATTATTGAAGGGTATTCCTATTCCTAGGTAATATCTACTAAAATATGTTCTCAGACAGATCATGAACAACAGCTTGTCCAGCTTAATTGTATCACACAAAATCAATTTCTATTCGTCCGACAGAAAAAGCAATAAATCAGTAAGAGAACAAATCAATGTAGAACAAACCAAATTATCATTGCAAAATATAAATTTATTCATTACAGATCAAAATCAGGGTCACCCCCCTAGAAATGGGGGGTTTAGCTACTCATAACAATAACAGAAAACATAGTTTTTATTGTAGACATTACAAATAAATGAAGGAATCATATCTTCAATGGCAAAAGCTCATGGAATTCTTCACTCCTTGCATCAACCTTTAATTCTCCAGCCTCTCTAATGTATGTTCGCACCTAAAATTGTCCAACCCTTGATCAAACACATTCTCCTTCTTTTATTTCTGCCTGACTGGGCTTTTCAGCAAGAAAGCCCAAAATAACACGCACACACCCGTGTGGGGATGCGTTTGGTGGAGTCACACGCGTCCTGGGACGCGTCTGGGTAGAAGGACCATTTCCTTTGCTTTTCTGGCTTCTGGGACGCGTGTGCGCACGCGTTTGATGGTCAAGAACGTGTCTGGGCACGCGTCTGGGCAGAGGTGTGTTTTTCTGGCTCCTTGTAGATCATGGGACGCGTCTGGGCACGCGTTTGCTCAGCAGACTGCATTTTTCCACTCCCACACGCGTGTGAGGACGCGTATCAGCAGCAGAGGTGTTTTTCCATAAGTCACACACGTCTTGGGACGCATTTGGTCAGCATTATGATTTTTCTCCAGTTTTGCACTTTTTCACACTGTTTTTTCCCATTTCATTCATCCGAGCCTACAAACACTTAAACACAAACCCAAAGCTTAAAATGACGAATAATGAAATAAAACATAAAATAAAATACTTTAAAAGCAACTAAAAACAACTGTAAATATATGTGTGAAAACCACTGATCAAACTCCCCCAAACTTAAACCGTTGCTTGACCTCAAGCGACAATTACAATAGTTAATGACTTAAAAGGACACTTGTGTTCATACGTGAGATATCTGTTTGTATTAATCAAGAAACAGTTGGTCCGCCATTCACATGACGCGACGAGTTTCTGCTACAACATTAAACCTTAAGCTCCCCTTTCGGATACCTCTCCAACTATGCTTTGCACTTAAGTCTCTTTCCGATTTTCCTCCTCTTTCATTCGGACAATCACATCAAGGCATTGCATTTCTTATGATAGTCATCACATGCATGAGACGAATCAAGGCTTTTTATTTTCTTTTTCTGGCACCAAACAAGCAGCATTTACTACTTTTTAATTACCGATGAAATTTTCAAACTTTGCAGTTATAAATTGTCCTTTTGGACGACGTTTGGGGATCAATCTCCTTTGGGCTGAATAACCGGGTGAGGGTTACCCAACTTAGCGAGCCGATTTCCTTTTACCGCCTTTTCATCATTTGGTGCCAACTTTATATTTTTTTCTCAACCAGTCATCATGCACATGATTCTGAATTATGCCAGACTGTATCAATAAACTACCCAAGGAGTATTTCTCAGGAGACAAGTACTATGGTGCAAATCTACACGTTAGACTCGTATTTCTTTTAGGGAACCAAGGGTGTTTAAACAAACCTCTTCTTGTCACATTATTCCGAACTTCCCGTCCTCAAACAATCCTCCTTTCATCTCTATATACTATTCCCGATCGCTCTTTAAGATCAAAACTCTTCAAAAATTAAAAATTTTGGTCAAAATTTAGGACAAATATGTTATGTAGGTCTTGCACATATTATAGCAGCAATATAAATAAAAATGCAAAGAGCAAAACCTCCCCCAAACTTGAACGAAACATTGGCCTCAATGTTTTAGAACAAGCCTGGGAGAGGTGACTCATAGAGGGTAATGCACTCCAATGATCACTTCAGAGCTTTCACTAGAGACGTCCTCTTTTATTTCCTGAAAATAAAACAAACAGAGAATTTAATTATTAAAACTGTGGGTTGCCTCCCACGAAGCGCTTCGTTTAACGTCGCATGGCTCGACGGTTCATTACCCTTTATTATGGAGGGTATTTCCTTTTCAAAACCTGGTTGTTTTTCACCTCTGCAACCAAAAACTCATGAAGATGAAAAACATGGACAACTTTTCTCTTCAGCTCACTTCCCACATTCTTCCTCTCACCTTGCTCTTTCTCTTCCAATTTCTTCTTGACTTCCTTAGCCTTCTCAGGACTTTTGCTAGCTACATAAGTTAGTTCTACCCGAGAGGCTATGCTTGAAACTTTTTCTTGGATCTGTTTAGGCTGTTTGTCGTTTTCCTCAATTTCTGTTGTACCAACATAAATTTGATCATTTACACCCGCCCTATGTTTCTTAACTCCTAACATCTTCAAGGTTACTTCTTCATCAAATGATTTCAGCGTTAGTGTCCCTTTTTCAATGTCAAAGTTTCAGCGGCCTGTCAACAGAAATGGTCTCCCAAGAAGGATAGGAGTTTGTTCATCTTCCGGAATATCCATGATGTGGAAGTCAACAGGGAATGCAAACTTATCAACCTCCACTAGTACATCTTCAGCTACCCCATACGCTTTCTTAGTGGAGTGATCATCGAACCGTAACTTTTTCTTACTTTCACTAATCCTTCCCAATTCAAGCTTTTTAAAAATAGATAGTGGCATTAAACTCACACTAGAACCAGAGTAGATGAGTACTTTTTTAAATATTATATTCTTGATAGTGCACGGTATCGCTACCGCTCCAGGGTCTTTCCTCTTGATTGGGATTTTTCTTGCTGACGAGACTATACCACACTTCTCAGTTGCAATTTTTTGTTCTCCTCCCAGTGATCTCTTTTTCGCCATCACCTCCTTCATAAATTTCTTATACAAGGGCATATGCTCAAGTGCTTCAAAGAAGGGTAGATTTACCTCTAACTTTTTGAACAAGGCATTAAACTTCTCAAAGTCTTTCTCTTTTGAATCCTTCTTTGTCAGTCTGGAAGGGTAGGGTAGTTTGATCACCTGTTCAGCATCTTTATTATTTTTTTCTTCAAATGGTTTAGCCGGTGGTACTAGAACTTCTGGCTCTTTCGGATTCTCTCTTATTTCCAAATCCACCTCTATTACCATGGGGTCATCTATTTCCTCTTTCTCTTTTTTCGATTCTGAGGCTTTTTTACTCCTTGTTGTAACAGCATTATTCTTCTCTTGTTCTTTCGGATTTTTCACAGTTGAGCTCGGGAAAGCTCCTTGTGCCTGTAGAGTGAGGTGCTGTGCTATTTGACCAACTTGAACTTCCATATTTTTGATTGAAGATGTGGTGTTCCTGTGGTTGTTTCTTGTTTCTTCTTGAAACTGAGAGCATTGTCCAGCCAATCTCTCGATAGCTACTTCCCACTCCGCCTTCTGAGGGCCTTGTTGTTGTTGATCTTTCCACGAGAAATTTGGGTGATTCTTCCACCCAGGATTATAGGTGTTAGAATATGGATTGTTTTGCCTCAAGAATTTTATTTCTTCAATCTGTTTTGGAGTAGCAACACAACATACAGTTTGGTGAGGACCATGGCAAATTTCATAACTTACAGGTTGAGCTTGTTGAACTTGAGCCACCTGTTGTGTACCTATGTTCATAGCTTTCAGTTTCTTTTCAACTTCTGCAGCTATAGCATCTTCAACCCGAATTTTTGAAGTTTCCAGCTTAAGATCAATGATTCCTTCCGGTTTGCTAGCACACCTGTCATACAACTCCAAATGCTCATTTGCAGCTATTGCTTCAATGATTTTTATAATGCCGGAGGCTGTTGTGAAATTTGTTGAGCCTCCAGCTGTTGTATCAATCAATTGCTTTGTTTTCATTCTGAGCCCATTGACAAATACTTGCATCTGTTCAGTCTTGTCCATATTATGAGTGGGACATGCTACTAGAATTCTTTTGAATATTTTGTAGGCATCTCCTAAGGGCTCACCCTCCTTCTACTTGAAGTTCGGGATGTCATACCTCTTCCTTATAAATATAGATGCTGGAAAATACTCATTCAAGAAAGCTTTTTCCATCTCTCCCCATGATGTAATGCTGCCCGCTGGAAGAGAATAGAACCACTCTTCTGCTTCTTCGGCCAAGGTGAATGGGAACATTCTCAGCTTATTTGCCTCTTCTGTATGACCTTCAATTTTTAAAGTTGTACTCATGGTTAGAAACCTCTGTAGGTGCTTGTTTACATCTTCATTAACCTTTCCGGTGAAAGGTTTTCTTTCAAGCTGATTTATCGTGCTCGGCTGCAATTGAAAGTTGGCAGCATTCACCGGTTGGTTGACAATAGTTAGTCTACCCCCTGGCGTGTTTGTAGCATCATAGTCTCCGAGAAGTCTCTCCGGTTGTGGTACCTCACCCATGATCTCTTCTTCACTTTTGTAATAATAAGGGCAATGCCCCGAATATCGAATCTCAAGGACTGCTTGACGAATAAGAGTTTTATCAATATTTCAATTAAACAAAAGATAAATTGGGTTTTGATTTGTTTTGAATAAAAATCAATTACAGTAAATAATTAAAGTACGAATGAATTAGACAGATATGAGTAGAATGCTAGGGATGGTGAATGATTTGATCATGCAACAAATAGAACTATATCGTGCAACAATGGTTTTCCTAATTGACTATCAGTTCTTAAGGTTTATTATTCCCAAGTCCTCAGGTAATAATTCTTTAATCCCTCAACCTAATCACTATGTCCATAGAAAATTATGGTTGACATTAAGCTTTCCAATACCAAGAATATTCTGATTATTGAAGGGTATTCCTAGTCCTAGGTAATATCTACTAAAATATGTTCTCAGACAGATCATGAACAACAGCTTGTCCGGCTTGATTGTATCACACAAAATCAATTTCTATTTGTCCGACAGAAAAAGCAATAAAGCAGTAATAGAACAAATCAATGTAGAACAAACCAAATTATCATTTCAAAAATATAAATTTATTCATTACAGATCAAAATCAGGGTCACCCCCCTAGCAATGGGGGGTTTAGCTACTCATAACAATAACAGAAAACATAGTTTTTATTGTAGACATTATAGATAAATGAATGAATCAGATCTTCAATGGCAAAAGCTCATGGAATTCTTCACACCTTGCATCAACCTTGAATTTTCCAGCATCTCTAATGTATTTTCGCACCCAAAACTATCCAACCCTTGTTCAAACGTATTCTCCTTCTTTTATTTCTGCCTGACTGGGCTTTTCAGCAAGAAAGCCCAAAATAACACGCACACACGCGTGTGGAGACGCGTTTGGTGGAATCACACGCGTCCTGGGACGCGTCTGGGCAGAAGGACCATTTCCTTTGCTTTTCTGGCTTCTAGGACGCGTGTGCGCACGCGTTTGATGGTCAGGAACACTTCTGAGCAGAGGTGTGTTTTTCTGGCTCCTTGCAGGTCATGGGATGCGTTTGGGCACGCGTTTGCTCAGCAGACTGCATTTTTCCACTCCCACACGCGTGTGAGGACGCGTATCAGCAACATAGGTGTTTTTCCACAAGTCACACGCGTCTTGGGACGCATTTGGCCAGCATTATGATTTTTCTCCAGTTTTGCACTTTTTCACACTGATTTTTCCCATTTCATTCATCCGAGCCTACAAACACTTAAACACAAACCCAAAGCATAAAATGACAAATAATGAAATAAAACATAAAATTAAATACTTCAAAAGCAACTAAAAACAACTGTAAATATATGTGTGAAAACCACTGATCACCCGGCTACCTCCTCCTCTCAAGTTTAAGGAAAAAATAATCATGGGGGTGCATGATTATTGATCCCTGTCGTCACCAACTTCCCTTTGTGTTCCCTAGATTCCATTTCCTTCAGTTTTGATATAGGATCAAATTTGTCAGAAATGTTCTTGATGCCCAACTTTACCATTGAATTCCACAGCCCCTCCGCCGCCTTGTTCAGCACTCCATTAGTTAGTCTCTTATTACAGTTTTTGATATCAGCACTAGATATTGAGGAATGAGGAGAAGCTTGTTCTGTTTGGAATGTAGAGAAGCTCCCTTCAGATTGATTCCTTCCCATCTTGGAGTCGAATCTCTACAGGGTAAATGAAATCTTCTGCGTGGTCCCCTAGGTCCAACACCTCTCTTATCTTTTTCCTAGCTTTTTTTTTGAATTTTTCACCCTTTGACAATGATCATCAAAACATAAATTCTATTTTCCTTTGATACTCACTTCCTTCTTATTTTTATTTTTGACCACTTTCTTAATTGGCACTGCAAAATGTTTTGTGATTTTTGTGCTGTTTTTGGATATTTGGCTCTGCCTGAAAATGCATGCAGAACCTTCCTCCTTAGAAATTATTAACGTCCCTCTCTCCTTGGCCCATGTGGGTGACATTGTGGCCCACCTCCTCTAATCTTGTGTAAAAGATTGGGACTTCTAAAAGGTTATCTAAGTTTGTCGTTTTCGTGTCAACTATGGGATCCACGTCCACTATTTTGACTTTCTCTAATGTATTACCACATTCTCTCTCCTTGACCTCTTCATGATGCTTCACCACCGCCGGATCATCATGTTTAGAAGGAGAATTAATAAAAGAATTATTCAGAATGAATAGTCTAGCAGGCCCCACCATCTCTACTTTCTTGTTTGTATTACTCTTCACGCAAACCGGTTGTTGCTCTTCCTCTGCTCTACTTAATGTGTTCATAGAAATAGCATCTGAATAGATGTGTAGATCTGAAAAGGTGTTTGATTTATCCCCTAAATACTCTTTGAAATTAATGTTTGTTTCATTTCCAAACCCCTTCCGTGTACCATCGTTCTCAGCTTTCTAGGTAACCGCTCCCTTGTCAACAATTTATGTTGCTTTGTTTTTCTTAACTAAAATGGTCTGTTTTACCATCAAAGGGGTGGAGAAAAGTATTAATGGCGGCCAGTAAACTCTAGCTGCGCCGAGCAAGCTCTAGCGACACCTACGTGATGGGTCCTGACTAGTGTGGGTGTGGGATAAGAAAGAGAAGCTTGTTTTTCTTTAATTATGTTTCTTTAATTGTACATGTGTCATTGTTTGGCCCATTTGATTGATCCCACGGCCAGAATTGTGGGAAAGGCACCGTACCTTTTCCACCTTAAAAATAGTCAATATTGACCCATAACGGTACATGTGTACATAATCAATACTTCGCATCGTTTGTTTATCGTCTGTACCTGAGACTCCCTTATCTGTCTGATTTTATCATCTGCATTGTGTTGCTTTTTTACGCCTGTATCATTATATCTGGTTGTTATTCTGCTATAGTTGTTGGTGAAGGGGTTGCATGTGGAGTTTATGGTTAGTCTGTTTGTATCAGTGGGTGCAGTTCTGTGTTTGTTTGTGTTGCATCTTTGGCTTATTCTGTTATTACAATGTATTATTATTATTCCAAATCCAGAGTGTTTTTTCAAGTATTTATTTAGAAGGTATTAAGTTGAATTAAATTTGGCTAAATAAATTAGCACCATCAAAATGGTCATACTCGTTGATATTCATTAATTAGGAGATAAAATTATGAACTATTTTTTTATAAAAGTTACTTTTTGTTTTTACTGACACCATAGACTCCCAACGTATATGTAGAGCACCCTTCCATTAGTGGCATTCAATCAATGTTTTTATAAAAAATGCCTATATTTTTATTTCATTTAATTGCCTTCACCAATATTTTTTTATTTAAATAAATTGCCTAAACTCTATTATTTCATTTAATTTATTTACATATGTGTAGGCGGGGTACCAAAGGTTGAAGGTGGAGTTTTTAGCTAAACATCTTGAGTTAAGTGGTTCACGGGAGCGGCATCCTCTTGATCTAGCTATTGATCAATATTTATGGTTGAAAGCAAGTAAGGGAAAGAATAGAAATGAAAAAATTTATGCTACTAGACCTTTAGCTGTCAACTACACAAAAGGGGATAACTGTTCTTTATTTAGGAGAATTGCAGACGGGGAAGGGTCTTCACGTCCTCCGACAGTAACTCCTGAAATAACTGAAACAATTAGACAACTAGCTCAGAGTGAAGCAGTGTGTGAAAATGAAACATTGAGAAAAAATAAATGGAGTTGGAGGAAGCATTGAGACTTTCACAAGAGCAAATAATGCTTACACCAACAACAAATTCAACAACAAGTGCAACAACAAATACAACAACAAATGCAACAACAATTGCAACAATAAATGCAACAAATGCAACAATTATTTCAACAACAATATGGTGGTGGTGGATTTGGAGTAGTTGGTAACCAAGGAGTGGTAGACGAGAATGATGAAGAAAACGAAAAATAACGCGAACGTCTCAGATCCAGAGTGAATATTATTTTGAATTTAAATATTTTGGATTAATTATGAATTTCTTTATATTAAGTATGAATTTCTTTATATTAATGAGTATGAATTTAAATATTCAGAATTAATTATAAATTTAGTATTTTAATTTTTTTTTGAATTTAAATGATTTATTATATTTATATTATTCTAAATATTAATTTTAATATTTAGAATAATATAAATATATATTTTTTATTATATATGTTACTAATTGCGTTGTGCATTTAACATGGTATCTCAAAATATTTGTCAGCTGAATTTCACCATGCAAGTTTTTGAATATTCAAATATTGCTAGGTGAATGTCACTTGGAATGTAGTTGTATGTAACCATTGGAAAGCGTGTTTACAGAGTGCTTTAAACTTGGCAAAGTTTCGGGGTGCGAATCCACTTGAAAAAAGTTGCGACTAACGTTTATGCTGGGTGAGCGTATCACCTCGCATTGCAGGGTGATATTTGCATTTGCATGGTGGTTTTCACCTGGCAAACTTGAGTTTTTTTTAGTGGAAAAACTTTGAAATGGCATGGTTTAATGTGTTATTTAAACATGAGTAGTCCGTGAGTGAGTTGTTTAGAGTTATGAATGCAACGTTGGTTGATGTAATGTTTGAATTAGGAACTAGTTCATGTTATAGCAGCCTTAGGTAAATGGATGGTTTATTTGAACTATGGCTGGTGGATTGATTATACATGCAAACTTGTAGCATGACATGTTTGTACTGATTATTATCTTGTGTTGTACAGGAAAATTATGTGAATTGTTTGATACAAACCACATAAAATGATAATAATGTGGATGGGTCAGAAAAGCTACAATTATGGAAAGAAGTTGCCAGCGGTAAGTCACAAGGCCGGTGTTACAGAATTGCCCGAATGGCGATTAACGTACAATATGAAGTGTCTTACTTGACATAAGTGACCGTTTCAAACCTGAATAGAGAAACGGATAGCCAAGCCATTGAGACGGTTAAAGCTGAGGCTTCTAAAGCACATGAAGAGGCTGCATTAGCTAATGCTCGTGCAGATAAAGCTATAGTTAAGACAACAAATTTGAAAAGACAATTTGAAGAATTTATGTACAAGCAACCCAAAGGATCCTACAAAGAGCTACCATAAAAATCATGTATCTCATAAGTAAATGAGCAACATTCTCCCTAGGACTTGCTTCATTATTATAGAACTATTTTCTCCATGACACTTGGTTGCCGCTGATGCTCCAAAAGACTTTTCAAAAATCTCCCAAGCTTCTTTTGCATATTCTACATAACTAAATTTTTTAAAATTATCTCGACTCAGACATTGATGAATTATAAGGAGAGCCCTATAATTCTTCTTCTTCAATTCTTATGTGCAGCTTTTTGTTCATCCATTGCGTTTTCTGCAAGCGGTGGTACCACTTCTTTCACAACATCCCAAATATCTTGATAACAGAAAACAATCTTCATTTACTTGTACCAATTCTCATAGTTATCAACTTTCTAAATTGAAATACTCGCTGAAAAGTGCCCTTACAATAATTAATTGACTATATATGTCAATTTAGTATTCAATTTTAGCTATGAAACTTCAAAAGATATTGTTAATATTTCATCTCAAATAATAATTGTAATATAGTCATTAGTTTTATTACTAATAATATTAAAATTTTATTTTTCTTATTTATTTTTAGAATTTTGGAATTTTAGTTTGAAGTCCAATGTATTTTGATTAAATCTCTCAAACTTATAATCTTTAATTAATTAAAAATTTGGGTCAACTCAAATTTTAAATTTATTTTCAGTTTGATTTAATTTTTTTAAAAAGAGAAATAATAAATTTAAAGTAATCATTCTTAAATACAGTCTATTAAATAATAGGCTTAAATATATTTTTGATCCTCCTAATTATAAGTTTTGTAAGTTTTATCCCTCCATTTTAAAAACCTGTTTTTTGGTCCTGAACTTTACTTCTTTGGAAATTTTCACGGTCCCCCTCCATTTGACAGTCTCATTTAGGGATGGCAATTTGGCCCATCCCCAATGGGTACCCACAAAAATACTCACACCAGGTAGGGTAAATACCCGCAAAAATGGGTATGGGCATGGGTAATTACCCATTAACATATGCGAGTATGGGTGCGGGCACGGGTACCTTACTACCCACCCCGCCCCATACCCGCACTACATATTTCTATAATGTCATTTATATTATTATATTAAAAATGCATGATTCTAAATTTTTTTTTAAAATATATCACTATTAAATCATTACACATTTTAATAAAAGTGTTTATTTGTTTTTTAACTCAACAATAACATACATATTTTTTTAATATTGTTAAAGATTTAAATTATATGATATTTTGTAATTAAATGATTTAATTTTACTATAAATGCGGGTAAGCGGGTACGAGTATGGGCTTTGAGGTACCCAGAGGATTCGGACACAGGCATGAATATTGATACCCACGCGGGTTTGGGCTCGGGTACAGGGATTTTTTTAAATTGCGAGCATGGGGACGAGTACTATAGTACCCTGCCCAAACCCTGCCCATTGTCATCCCTGACGTGGCATAGATATAGGAGAGCCACATCATATTTAATAAATATTTTAATTCAAAGTATTTATTTTAGTTTTAAAAAACAATTTTAATTCAAATAATAATTTTAAAATGGTTTTTTAATACAAACCTAGAAACTCATGAACATAACCTAGTTCCTCTTTTGAAACCAACAAGCCGCAAGTTGTCTTCTTCTTCTTCCTTAAAATCAAACGAGAAAGTCCTTCAAACCTTAAACTATTCGTAATATTTGTTTGTTACTTTCCAAATTTCAAGAGTTTATTGAACTATATTTAATTTGTTTTTTTTTTCGTATGTGCTGATGACTGGGTTTTTAGTAGGATCTATAAGAAGAAACACATGGGAAAAACATCGCTGCAAAAACAAGGACTATTCAACACTTCAATTTAATGATTCTACAGTAGTAAATAAGGATGGACAAGAAAGATTGAACGTGAACCTTATAAAGAGTTGTTCACTTACTTATCTTTTGGATATGAATTACTTTGCTCTAATCTTATTTGGTGGTTCAACCTTTGATTTTCAAATCAATAATTCAAATATTGGGGTAGCTCTTTTTGTAAAACCTCAACAAATTGAAATTAACCATTATGAAGCAGATTCACAAAGTAGCATCACAAATCAATCATTATTTGAGACGGCTTGCTGGTTTTTGTGTTTGATTTTAAAAGAGGAACTAGGGTTCATGTTCATGTATTCCTTGGTTTATATTAAAAAGTTTTTTAAAAATTTTATTTTAAGTAAAATTGCTTTTTAAAACTAAAATAAAATATTTTAAATTAAAATATTCATTAAATATGATGTGGAGGTACTGTATCTATGCCACATCATTAATGAGATTGCCAAATGGAGGGAGTCCGTGGAAATCCCAAAAGAAGTAAAATTTAGGGATCAAAAAACTGATTTTTAAAATAGAGGGACTAAAACTTAAAAAAACTTTAAATTAGGGGAACCAAAAGTGCATTTAAGCCTAAATAATATTAGTTTATTTTTAAATATAATAAATAGATTAATAATTTATTTTAATATATTTTGTATGCATTTAAAAATATCAAAATATTTTTTTATAGTTATAAAAAAAACAGTGACATTTATGTATTAGTTTGGAAACATGAAATGAATCGAAACAACAAAAATAAAATAAAAACAAATTCTTATCTATCCATTTAAAAAAGGTTGTGTAACTTTACCGTACATAGGGAATGAGTGAGTTAAATTAACCAATGAAACACAATTAAACTCAACCAGAGAAGCTAGTTCTAGATCTAAGCTCTCCCCACTTACTTCTCTGCATAATTCACTCCTTCATTTATCTCCATGTAAAGGTAATCTTTCATCTATGATCTATTCTTTCTCTTCCAATGTTTTATTTACGAGAAATTGATCCACAATTTCCGGTGATCTTTAGTTTGTTCTTAAAGGCTGATTTTCTTTTTCATTATTGACACATTCACTAACATGTGTTGAAGATTTCAGGCGGTAGAAACTTGTAGGAGGATGGCATGTGATTATTTTAACAAGATTCAAGAAATCACAATTATATCAACTATGATTTCTTTGATTAAACATATAAGGTATGTTGTCTATAGTATAGAAAATATTTTTAAGGAGTTTGTTTTATTTGACCTCGAATGTTATAATAGGAATCATAATTCTCTAATATTAGCTTAGCAGTTCTATATCTATCATATAAAAAAAATTTATACTCTGAAAATTACTTCAACACTCTTTCGGCTCTTAAGTTAGTCTGTCTATAGATTGTACTTGACTATAGTGTATTTAAGATAATTTTGGTGTTTACAATCTAAAAAGTCGTTTATATTTTATTATAGCGTTCTACAAGCTTTTCGATCACAAAGAGATATTCAAGTACCAAAGAGTAGAGCCAACAACATTACGTGGATCAGAGTGCAAGTATATTTTCACAATTTTAATTATATTAGTGATGATACTTGATAAAACAAGTTAAGTGATATTTCCTGATATATATCTGTATTTTCTTTCCATGTGTAGTGTCCTCGTCAGCGTAATAGTATAGATTGCGGTTATTTCATCTTGAGGTTTATGAAAGAAACTCTTCTTTTGGATCAAATAGAGATTCCATCCACGGTATGGATTTCTAACTTAGGAATTATTTTAATATTTCTCATAAAATGGCATAGTATTTTAACTAAATCACATACTATGTTATATTATTATGTAGTACTTTGAAGAATTCAAGTGTGCTCATTACTCAAAAGATCAATTGGATGAACTTATGGAAGAATGGTGTCAATTCATTAAGGAGTTGAGTATTTTATAAGGTATATTGTCTTTCTTTCATTGATGAGAATTTTGAATATAGCTTTCGAGTTTTGAGTATAAATTCGAATAAAATTTTGTTTTATCATTGTATGAATTTTGATCTTTTGGTTTTGTTTCAGGTTATAGGTGCAGCTGTAGAAGATAGAGCTAACAAGTTCATTGTTGTTGTTTTTTAGAAATTCTCGAAGATAGTAATATGTAGATTTAACATAAATTTAGCATTTTAGAATTTTCTAGTATCATCAATTTTCAAGTTGTTGTTGTATATATCATCTATTATATATAATTAAATTTTTTGTATATGCAAATTTGGTGCATAATTATTGGATTGAAGCTACCAAATTTGGTGTAAAATGTGGTGAAAATTTGGTGTAAAATATGATGAAAATTTATTGTATATATTGGATAGCACTTTCTATAAGTGAAAATAAGTCTTATATTTAAAAAATTTAGTGAACATTTGACAGCGCTAAAGAGAAAAGCGTTGTCTGGAGTGGGGAAAACGCTGCCTAAAGTGGGAAAGCGTTGCTAAAGGGGTGCTTTCCAAAGCGCTTTCTAAAGTGGTGCCTAAAGGGGACATATAGAAGCGTTTTTTTTTTTTTTAAATAAAAGATTTTATTCATTTCAAAGAGCTATTACAAAGCAAGGCTATGAAGCCATATAAGTTGACCATATTTACATGAGAATATTAACAATGTGGTTTCTATACTTGGATTTCATCCACCCTCTATAGACTATAGAATCTATTATATTCCTAATGACACATTGAGTATCTCTATAAGACCTCTTATTACCAAAAATCATAGAGTTTCTATACATCCAAATTCCATAAAAGACTTCTGTTGCAGCAGCTTTTAATAGAGCATTTGGCCAACCTTTCCCTTTAGATTTCCTTTTAATCCAAGCCATGTCAATATTGTGATCCATCTTCATATCCAGCCACTTAAAAATCTCTTGCCAAATAGTGAATGTACCCTTACACTTGAACATTAGATGATCAAGATCTTCATCATCCTCTTTACACATATCACAAATGGTATTCTGCAGCATTCCCATATTTTTCATTCTAGCTTTGGTTAGAAATCGATTTTGACAAACAAGCCAAAGGATCACTTTTGCTCTAGGCCTTGCAAAATTATGAGCCATCATATGGTACCAATCAACCCTATTATCATCCTCAATCAAGAGATTATAAACCTTCATCATGCTAAATTTCCTCTGATTCCTCATGCTGTTCCAACAATTCTCAATTCTTCCAATATCAGTTTTCCTTGCCATGATATGTTTGAGAATCCAGGTACAATTATTGCCATGACTGTCAGTCATAATAGCAACGCTTTTTACATATAGTATAGAAAATATTTTTAAGGAGTTTGTTTTATTTGACCTTGAAAGCTATAATAGGAATAAAAATTCTCTAATATCAGCTTATGAGTTCTATATCTATCATATAGGAACATTTTATACTCTGAAAATTACTTCAACACTCTTTTGGCTTCCTAAGCTAGCCTGTCTATATATTGTACTTGACCATAGTGTATCTAAGATAATTTTGGTGTTGACAATCTAAAGTTTCTCATGTACCAAGAGAAAAATGTAACACAACCAGCATCTACATTTCATTTATATAATTGCAAATCACAAATTTGGTTTTATTTTAGAGTATCACCTTTTGTACTTTTAGTAGTGTTCTTGCACTTTTGGTTTTAATTTATGACCATTGCTGAGGCCCGATAAATATGGTTGTTGCCTATCTAAGTCAGTGGTTGAGTCTCCGGTTCCGATAGTTGTTGTCCAACTGTGATAGTGGCTGTCCAACTGTGATAGATGTTGTCCAACAATTATGTGAACTTCCTAAAGAACCTTACACATAATTGGATCATAACTTTCACGTTTGAAGAACTTGGAATTGGCATTGCTATATGTGTTATTTGAACATGAGTGGTCATTGAGTGAGTTGTTTAGAATTATGAATACAACTTTGTTTAATGTAATGTTCGAATTAGGAACTAGTTCATGTTATAGCAGCCTTAGGTAAATGGATGGTTTATTTGAACTATGGCTGGTGGATTGTTATATATGCAAACTTGTAGCATGACATGTTTGTACTGATTATTATCTTTTGTACAATTGACAAAAAGATTCTATTTTGTATCTCCAACCTATATCAATGCACGGTTAATCGATCAAGATCTAAATCCAATCAAAGAGTACTTAGTCGGTGCATTTATGGCCAACAAAGATACATAAAAGTTGTTTCTTTTACCCTGTAATACTGGTCATGGGTTAGATTTTCATTCTAACTTCATTTGTTATAATTTTTCGTTTTTGGACGTTGTGTGGAAAATTTTCATCTGAACTTTTGTTTGATGTTACAGTGGACACTGGTTGTTGGTTGCGATTAATCCTATAAGAAAAATAGTATATTATTTGAATTTGTTTGATGGTGATCAAACAAAATACACAAATATAAAGAAGATGGTTGACACTTAAGTGAGATTATTCTAAATATTCATGTGTATATTTATTTATTTGATTGGGACATATTAAATTAGGATTATACTATTTTAGATTGACTGAAAAATGATAATAGTAGTTTATAATCGATGAATAACAAACTTTTTTACAAATTTTTTTTATATAAAAATAACACTATTTATAAAAATATTTGGATCAACAATTCTTTTTTTCTCATACATAGAATTTTATGTCTCATATATTTTAATATATTATCAATGACTAATAAATTTTATTATTACAAATTAAGCTAAATTTTTTAAAGGAATGAATTTTCTCCCATAAAAAACATTCCTTTTATTCTTTAATACTTAAAAAAAAATCATTTTCACATATTTTCTAACAAATATGTTATATTGAATTGAATTGAAATAACATTAAATAGTATAATTAATATGTTATATATTATTTTAATAATTAAAAACAGTTATAAAAGCAATGTTTATTTTTGGTTATGTAAAAATTAATAGCCGTAAATGATTAAGGAAATAACATATTTTTATAATAATTAAGAAAAAAAGTTGATTATAACTAATTTATTTTAAAAAAATACTATTAAAATTATGAAAGGATTTTCATTAATTTTAAAAAAAATATTTATTATGGTATAAATAATAAGTATTCATAGAAAATATAATTTCATATGACATTTATAATGATAATAATGCTACTAATGAGATGAATTATTCAAAAGTATTTGTTATTTATATGAGATTAAATTTAAAATTTAAAGAAATATTTCTTCTTATTTATTAAAATTTAAAATAAAAATATATGACCTTAAATTTTTATTAAACCATGTTAAACCAATTTTCTTGTTTCTTGTATCAGATCGTAATATCACATATGATTTTACATCAAGTATGTGATTTTTTTTTTTAAAAAGAAATCTATAAAACAAAACCATACTTAATAGATTGAAATATTTTTAATATAAACAAAATAATTTTGTCAAAACAAATTTTAAAAAATAAAATAAAATTGCATCTCATTAATTAAAGATTTTACCTTAGAAGAATTAACCTATCAATTTTATTTTCTTTTTAATTTATTTTCTATATATTGGAAAAAAATCGAAAAGACTAATTTTATATGTTATGGTCAACAAAAGATCAAAAAGCAGAAACAAACTCTTTAATACTCGTTTACACTTCATAAAGTGAATAATTTATTCATCTTTTGCATCTTTCTCATAAATATTAGATACATAATAAAATTTATTGAATGGAATTTATGCAATCATATATTATAATTAAAAATAAAAATGATTTATATTATATTAAATAAATAATTTATTTTAGTTTTTTTTACAAATAAGACTGTTATTTTAGAATATATAATATTAAGTGTCAAATATTTTTTAAAAAATTGTGTGAATTATAAACTTTTTTATAATAATACATATATGAATTAAATATTTTAAGATAATATAGTTTTTTCTATAAAATCGTAGCAGAGCTTGTCTTTGAATTTATTTGACATTATGAAATTCTAATGCCAAGAATTTCATATAAGGATTTTTTTTTTTGGAATCAAAGCATTACTTTATATTACCAAAAAACAGTGATTACAATCCGATCCGAAGATCCAGGAATCAACAAAGACCACTAGTTAATTATACACACTAACATGTATATTTAACTTCCTTATGCCACTACACCTAGTTTTAACAATAGAAATAATGTTATCAACAATATTTGAATCAATACTACAACCATTAAAAATGATATTGTTTCTATGATGTCAAATCTCATATATAGTCTCAGCAAGCGCCATTTTCACCATCTTCCACTGTAGTCCTTTCCGCTTGGTAGCTTGAATCAACCATTCAATTTCATGCTCCCATCGCAAAGGTACATGTTGCAGCTTCAACCACCTAATGGTGTCAGTCCAAATTTTCTTTGTGTGGTTGCAACCAAAGAATAAATGTTGTATGTCTTCCTCCTTATTACAGAAGCAACACACCGCATCTATTATGATCCCAAAATGAGACAGTCTTGCTTTTGTTGGTAGCCTATCCATCAGCGCCATCCATAGAGTGAAACAAGCTTTAGGCCAAGCGAAATTGTCCAACAAGTTACGTTTCCAGCTCTTGTGGTTATAGTCACCACATAGAGCTTTGTACATACCTCATGTGTTATATTTTCCTGTCAAAATAGCTTTGTTCCAGTTGTCCATACTTACCAAAGTCTCCTTATGCTTGATAATCCTCCGCAAGATCCACGAACTTGAAGAGGTACACTGCCAATTCAGAACATCTTGCCCTTTGAAATAAAAAGTATCTAGCCAGCGTATCCATAACCGGTCCACTTTCGTATGAATATTCCAAAAAAGTTTCCCAAGGGCATCCTTATTCCACTGTTGTAAATTCACAATATTCATCCCCCCCGGCATCTTTTGGTTTACAAGCAGTCTCCCACGCGATCGGAGCTCTTCTATTGCAGTCTGTACCGCTCCATAAAAAGTTGCGGCAAATAGCCTCAACACGCTTCAGCACCTGATTAGGTAGAGGTAGCACCTGCAGCCAATAAGCAGTAATCGCAAACAGAACACTCATAATTAATTGGCATCTACCGGCACAGCTAAGGAGGCGGGCAGACCAATGTCTAACATGAGCAGTGACTTTTTCAATAAGTGGCTGACATTGAGTAATAGTGATCTTCCTGCTTGCTGACGGGACTCCAAGATACTTTGAAGGGAGTTCACCAGTATGATATCCAGTCTCTTCCATAATCTCTTGCTGCACGACATGATGCACACCTCCAAAATAAACTTGCATTTGGCAGGATGGGCTATAAGGCCAGTGGCTAAGGAAAATTCTTTAAATTTTCTCATCATTGTGCTAACCGACAAGGCATCTCCTCTAGTGAACATAATCAAGTCATCTGCAAAACAAATATTAGTTAGACCGAGTTTCTTACATCGGGGGTGAAATTTGAAGTCCGGGTCATGCTGCAGGGTGGCCAAAGTTCTGTGTAAGTATTCCATCACCGAAACAAAAAGCAGTGGAGAGAGTTAAACTCCCTGCCTGATCGAGTATCTATAGGAAACCGTGCTAACACATTCCATTATCCAACCAATGAACTTGACAGGGAAATTCAGCTCCTTCATTATTGTTTCCAACGCAATCCACTCGACCGTATCATACGCCTTTTGGATATCCATTCGGATAGCACGTCGAGGAGATATATGCTTACGGTTGTACCCACACAGAAGCTCATACGCCATTAAGATATTATCATGGATAACTCTACCAGGAATAAAAGTTGACTGGCTAGAATCAATAACCTCGGAGATTACTTTACTCAATCTGATTGTGAGGATCTTGGATAGGATTTTGTAGACAGTAGTGCAACAAGTGATTGGCCGTAAATCTTTCATACTGTTAGCAGTAGGAGTTTTAGGAATTAAGGTTACCACTGCATAATTGATAGCAGCATAAATCTTATGATGATCAAAGAAATCTTGGACAGTTAAGATCAAATCTTGTTTCACAATGTCCCAAGCACGCTTAAATTTTTTTTTGCAGTGAACCCATCAGGGCTTGGAGATTTAGTATCACCAGTACTAGTTAAAGCATTCCAAACTTCATCTTATGTAAAAGGCTCTATATTCACATGAACCCATCAAGGCCTGGAGATTTAGTATCACCAGTACTAGTCAGAGTCTTTTTGCTATCCGCTTTCAAATGTGCCCCATTCCTTAAAACCTCTATATTCACATGAAGCATATTAGTAGATGGAGTCACAATCAGTTCCTCATTAAACTGAAGCACCTCCTGCTCCATCTCTTGTTGCTCAGTAAGAACATTGCCCCTATGATCCATTAGCTGCGAAATTCTGTTATGTTTTTGTCTCCCTTTAACAATAGCGTGGAAATAGGCATTATTAGTATCCCCTAACTTGATCCAAGTAGCCTTAGCTCTCTGCATCAGAAGTTTCTCTTCCGCATCAGTGGCATCAATAATCTTATCAGTCCACACTTTTGTTTCCTGAATGAGATTATCATTGAAAGGATCGCCACAAGATTTTGCTGAGCCTGTGCCTGCTTTATTGTATATTCCTGCAGCATTTTCACCTATGTAGTGACTCGTCTGTTAAGTCCCCTCAAAAGAGGTTGCATACGCTTCAACTTACTCCAAAGGACAAACATAGGTTATCCGTGAATTCGTTTATTCCAACTAGTCTGAACCACAACCAAGAAATCAGAGTGGTCAGCCACACTGTTTATGAAACGAAATCTATGCTGAATATGGGACCTCCTCCCTTGGTGACTATGAAAATTAACTCTTAAGGGGCTATGTGTCGCGGGCGAAAAACCGTTTTGTTCCTCTTTTTGTGGGATGAGACACCTGATGCCTTCTTTGGGCTCGAGTGCTCAAAAAATGATTTTTCTTTTGTACCGACCAAACTTTTTATTA
Organism: Vicia villosa; assembly: GCF_029867415.1. NCBI lineage: Eukaryota > Viridiplantae > Streptophyta > Magnoliopsida > Fabales > Fabaceae > Vicia > Vicia villosa. The sequence continues at coordinate 230,643 of NW_026705536.1, forward strand.
TTTCCAAAGGAGGAAAAGGAAAAAAGCTGCAATAACCTAAAAGGTGGGGGGAGAGATCTTTGGGTAAGAGGGTTGGTTATACGAAGGGAAGGTATTAGCACCCAACGTATCTATAGTACTCTATAGGTTTCTTTGCTTTGTTTTTTTCATTCCATGTTGTTGAGAGGTTCTTGTGAAATAGGTGGGACCTAAGGTGTTTGTTTGATTATGCTCGCAAAGATCATCGCGATCCTCTGCATACATATCCCTTAGAGGGAATCAGAGCATCTGTAGCTCGGGGTCTACGGGTGCTAAGGTTTGAATGGTTTTTTTTGTTTTGTTTTGCTCGCCAAGGATCGACCTTGTGCCTACGTATTCTCAAAGGGATGTTGAGAAAGTCAGAGCAATCGTAGTTCCCACTTATGCTAGTGGAAGCAAAGGAAAATAGACAAATGTCGTCTAAATGCTAGATGTATCTAATCTATATCATCACATACATCTGTTTGATTTTTGTTTGTTTAACCAGCCTTGTGGCAAAAAACTTTTAATGAAGTCAGCCTTGTGACAAAAAGTTTTGATTAATCAGCCAGCCTCGTGGCAAAAGTTTCAATGAAGTCAGCCTTGTGACAAAAACTTTGATTAATCATCCAGTACGGTGGTAAAACAGTTTGATTGATTAGCCAGCCTTGTGGCAAAAAGTTTGATTGATTGATTGTTTGTGATGATATATAAGAGATACTCCTAGCATAGAGATGATAAATGTCTAATCTCCTAGGGTATTTTGATTTGGATATTGGGGATGCTTATAAGAAGCCCGTGGGTCCTTGTACGAAGCCCAAGAGGAGGCTATCCGAGGGTCCTTGCATTGTAAGCCCAAGAGGAGGCTATGGGAGGGACAATCCAGGGTCCTTGCATTGTAAGCCCAAGAGGAGGCTATGGGAGGGACACTCGTTTGTACAAAGCCCAAGGGGAGGCATGGTATAGTTGGTTTGAGCTCTTAGAGCGATTTCACCGGGAAACCATACTCTATGTCCTAACCTAAACTAGTGAGATTCTTTGCACGAAGCCCAATAGGAGGCTATGGGGAACCTAGTGTTGTACTAAGTTGAACAAATATATATAACACAATCACAAGTATGAACAAGTACGAACAAATATGCACAAGTACATGAACAAATATGAACAGTTATACATATATGACAAAGTGTGTGTATATAATGGAGTTTATGAAGGAAATATAACTGTAAGCATGATCCATTTGTATACACAGGGGCTCGGGACTTATACTCGGGGAGAGGTCCACTTGAGTTTATTCAAAGCTATGTAAACAGGTATTCACAAAGGGCTTGGGACTTATACCTACATGGAGGCCCATGGTATTTTTGGGAAGATTTAAAGAAAACCTTCATTTTTGGTTTGTATTTCAAAGTTAAAAAACAGATTGAAGATATGTACAAAAGGCGTACAATGAAATACCTAATTTCATGTACTAGAGTGGGTATGTACAAAAGGGCTTGGGACTTATACCTACGTGGAGGCCCGTGGTATATTTATAAAACATGGTTGATCGTTTTATTTATAGACGCGTCGTTTGTTGTTTTGAAAATGATTTGAAAATTGTTTGAAAAGATTTTATTTTGAAGAAGTTTTATTGTTTTGAAAAAAAACTGTACAAAAGGAAAAGAAATGGGACTTACACTCTCTAATATTCGAGAGGCCCCACTTCGTTTTGAAAATCAATTGATCAATTAAAAAGATTTAATCAAAAAGAAGTGGTTTATCGTTTTGAAAAAGAATCGCGATCGCTCGTCTTAAAACGATTTGAATTTGACAAAAGTCAACTTAATTAAGTTAAAACAAATTTTAATGCTTAATTAAGACCTAAATGATTAGGGTTTGATCACAAAAAATATTTACAAGTGATTAGGTTAAAAATTAAATGAAAAACAATATTCAAAGTATTTAAAAACACTTAAAAATGTATCATTTTAAACCTAATTAAAAACATATTAAATAAATCTTTTTTTGTGATTTTTGTTGATATTGTCAAAATATGTATATTAAATAAGAGGTGTGTAAAAAATGAAGAAAAAATAAGTTAATTTGATGTGTTAATTAATTAATTAAAGTTGTAAAAAAAATGAAGAAAAACAAGTGTTAAAAAAATGGTTTTGGTCCCTAGAGGACTTGAACTCGTGACCCTAAGGTCACCAACCAAAACAATAACCAGCTGAGCCACGCTTGTGGCTTGTTAGTAATACGCGCTTGGTAGAATATATTACTCAACTGAATTTCAAAACTTATGAACCAAAAAACGCGCCAAGAACACAATCCCAATTTGAATTTGAATTTTCTGAAAACTGAACCAAGTTGATCAAGTGAAGGGTCTAACTCACTCGTTTTTTCATAAGGATCATGATGGTGGTCTTTAATTGTATTTATTTTCACTCTAAGGCTATCAATTTTCTGATGAACACGAAGAACCCTAATTCTATGATTCAATCTGAAATCGTGTATGTGCAAGTTATGATGCAATTGATTGAGGGTTAATGATCCTCATGTGTGCAGAAATGAGATGGTATGTTCATATTTCATTTATGATGCGTGGAGAGTAGAGTTTGAAGTTCAAGTGCACTTACCTCAAAAACGGCCAAACTGAGAATTGGATTTTGATCTGGAGGTGTTACAGATGCTTTGTATCAATCTGAATAGCTTCTATGATGATTATGGAAGGTGTCTGGATGTCTGGAACAAGTTGAATTCATCTGAGCATGGCCATGGCACCCGATCTGCAGTTGCTTCAAGTATGAATCGAATTTGAAGATGGAGATGTTTCAGATCATATGTGAGTATTTGGATAGTTCATATGTGATATATATGAGGTGTTGGAAGTGTTAGTTTGGACAGAAATGATCTTGAATGGATTTTGGCATGATAAGGCCATGGTTATGCATATTTGAGAAGTGAGGTAGTGATTTTGAGCTTGAGGTGTTTTTGGGGTGTATGAGTGGTTCAAACAAGTTTCAAATGATGTTTATGAGTTGTGGGAAGCATCACTTTGCTCAGAACTTCAAGGGTTTAGAGGTTGGGATTTCTACCTCTTTGAAACTTAAGAAACTTGCAATTCAAGAAAGAAAGAGAAAGCCTATAATTTGTGAGACTTTGGTGTGAATTTGGAAGTGATTTGAACCTCTATTTATAGGCCAAGGATTCTGAACTCAGAACTTTGCAACTTGCTTCAAGAAGTGATGATTTGGCTTAAGGGATAGAAAGGAATCTTTCACATTTAATGCAATGGTTAAAAGTAACTAAACCATGGTTATTTTGGCCAAGCTTCTGATCTCTTTCCTATCTGATCTTAAACCAGAAAATATCATTCAATCATTGCTTTGGTGTGTCATTACTTGCATTATTTGGCAAATTGATTCATAACTTTGCAAAAATGGCTTGAAATTTCAAGTGAAATGGTCACTAATGTCAAAATTCAAAACCATAGCTAAACTCCATATTTTTTCATGCTCTTGGACATTTTGGAAAGCTCATATTACATACTTCAAAACCCTAGTTGAAAGTTTCTTCAAGATCTTTAAGGAAGTGGGTGAAAAAGATCCATGAACTTTGAGAAAAATGAGGTTTTAAGTGAAGTTTTCAAAAGATACCAACTTTGAAGCTCCATATCTCTTAAATGATTGATCTTATGGAAAAAATTTATATGTGTCAAAGTTGTTTATTGGATCAAAATCTACAACTTTCATGTTGGAAGTTTTTTTCAGTTTGTAGGTGAAATTTGGAGAAATTCCCTTTCAAAGTTTGGAAAAAAACCATGAAAAACACTTAGAAATTTTTCTAAGTATGAAAAGTCAAACTTTTGACTTTTTGATTCTTGATTGATTTTCTTGATTTTTCTTGATCAAATGACTTCATATATCATATATTGATGATTCAAAACTTCAAAAGTCATGGTTGACCAAAATTCCCCAAAAGTCAATGGTGATCCTGTACAGTTGACTTTTTCAGACGAATCGCGTTTCTGGAGATTTCAAATGAAACAGGCTATCCTCACCAAATGAATGGTATGAATGGATCACATTGAGGCATTAGAGGATATTGAGCCATGGTTTGAGTTGTGGCACCATGTCCTGATTAAAAAGTCAGTTGTTCAGTGAATTAGGTCAAAAACCCTAATTGTCGCCCTGATGAAATTGATGACTGTGGATCTTGAATTGAGATGTAATTTCCATTGGGTATTGTCATAGGGATTATTTGAGGATGATTGAAGCCTTTGATTGACTTCCTGGGGATTTTTAGGGTTTCCCAAATGTGATCCCTGATTTTAGTCCCTGATAGTTCAAAACCCTGATCTGAGGATTTGTCTGATCAATCTTTGTGTAGGAGATGTTATGAGCCAATGGATTAGGTCAAAATGATGCACTTGAGGTCTTGATATCATGTCCCAAGCCATTAGGTCAAATTCTGAGCAAAAGTCAGGAGTGTGCTGTCTTCAGTCAAAACCCTAATTCAGTCGATTCAAAGCTGTTGAGTTTGTTGAAGTGAATCTCTGAGGACCAAATGTTGATTGTTGATGAAGATAATTCCTTTGAGATGAAGGGAGAATAAAACCCTAATTGATTGTTTCTTGCACTGATGAGTGATCTCTTGATTAAACCCTGCTGAGCACAAGTAACAAACACAAGCTATGCAATTTGTTAGAGATGCAAATGATGCATATGCAATGATATGAGGTGGTATCTTAGGTCAAAAATTGGGGTATGACAGATGCCCCTATTTAAGTTTCTTCAACCTGAGACATGAAGATTGAAAATCTTCGTTTTGATAGGGTGGAAGAGACTTAAATATCAGAAGACGCAAATTTTGGACCTAAGATACCAAAATTGCGAACGATGCCAAAATATCTTTACCGAGGGGATATCAAGAACTGAATCCACTGGGGGACAAGAGATTGGGAAGGATGTCTCAATCCGTTTTAGGAAGAGAATCCGTTTTGTCTTTTCGGGAAAGCAAGTGTATGCTTCACCGGGGAATGATAGCTTTGTGAGAAAAGCTTACCTATCGACATTATCGACTATCAGCAAAGGGATAGACTTGTTTAATAATGCGAAGGTGAAAGGTATGAAACTGTGTTACCGACTACCAGCATGGTGATAGACTTGACAAGGTAAAAAGAGTTTCAAAGGTTCGGTTAATATTACCGACTATCAGCCTTGTGATAGACATGTTGAATAATATAACCAGAACAAAAGGATTACCGACTACCAGCCTCATGATAGCGGTTTTGAAGACGTGATCAATTATCAGCCGAGTGATAAAATGATCCTGGAGACTTTGCTAGGGAAATTACTGGATATTCAGCCTTGTGAACAGTAATAAGGCCCTGATTGTCGAATGGTCTTCATGATTGATTTCCTTGAGAGGAAAATTTTTTTTTGGAAGAGACATAAGCTGCTCGGATGATGAGGCTATTGCTTATTGTCTGTTTTTCACGACTCTGTTTGGGGAATCGGAATTTGAATCTCTAGTAAAGACAAGGTTCTAACCAAGAATGAATTGGAAAGAGACAGTCAAACAAGACTTTGTACCCATGAGGAATGAACTCAAATGGGGATTTTCTCCTTTGTTTTGAGAGGAGAAACTAAAGAAACCTTCTTCCACGAGGAATGATCTCAGTGGGGAACTGGAGAAAGAATATGTTCTTTTCTGCTTATGGGTGACAACCTACTTGGAGAGATGACACGCCCATACTCTTTTTTTTTTTTGAGGATAAATGTCCTAAACAAGCGATTTTATAGCAAACATTGAAAAATGCAAGAATGCATAAATGATGCAAATATGTATGAATGATGAATGTCATGAATGTAGTATGCATACTGACAATACTGACAGACAGAGAAGTGTATACTGGAGAGGGACCGACGTCGCAATACAACCAGATACTTGGCAAATGTTCTTCAACACGTTGTAGATAGCACGGGTGATGAATGGTGCTGCATGTTTTAAACTTCTCTGGGGAAGATAAGCATCTTTTCTCATTGAGATGGAAGAACCTCTTCACTGGAGATGGAAAATCTTCGTCACTGGGGATAGAAGACCTTCTTCACTGGGGATAGAAGAGCTTCTTCACTGGGGATAGAAGAGCTTCTTTACCTCGAGGGATAATTGCTTCAGGAATTCTTTTCTGGGACAAGAATACCGTTGCCTCAACAATTTTTCAGGGAGAATCCTTTTGTTCATCCTGTGGAGACGACTGCTGATGTTCCTTCCGTTGTTCACAACTCAAAGGAAAATTTCGCTTTTATTTTGAAAAAGAAAAGTGAAATAAATTCATTTAAAACTTATTTTTTTCTTTTTTGTTTCAAAAGTGAATAACACAATTAAAGCGTCATTTTGAAACTGAAAGAAATTAAAGATTGCAAACAAAGGGGCACAAGGCTCAAATTTATTTAATAGGATGGAAATCAGCTAAAGGCGTGATTCCATGGAGTATTTACAAAAATTGGAAATGGTAATTTTGCGGAAAAGGCTACATTGAAAGCAATAACCACTATTCCCCCTAACAACTTTGAGTTCCAACTGTGCTTGTTGCTTCAGATTGGCAATGATTTGTTTGAAGATCCTTTGATGAAGTACAGACTCCTCAGGTGACGAAGTATAGACTAATGCAGTTACTTTGTCGTAAATCCCTAATTTTTGCCTAGATTGCCCTTTCAGGTTTTCAATCTACCAGGATGAATTTTTTTCTGTTTATTGTCTCTAATTTTTGCCTGGACCGCCCTTTCGGGTTTTCAGTCCACCGAGACGCTCATTTTTGCCTAAGTCGCCCTTTGCGGGTTTTCAACTTACCGAGCTGTTCTTTTGTATTTTTTTAGACAAAGTATTTCTTGACTGCATCAGCATTCACAGGATATGGGAGTTCATCACCATCCATGGTTGCAAGAGTCATGGCGCCGCCAGAAAATGTTCTTTTGACAACATACGGGACTTCGTAATTAGGAGACCATTTGCCCCTAGAATCTGGTTGAAAAGACAAGATCTTTTTAAGCACGAGGTCGCCTTCTTGAAATTCACGAGGTCGAACCTTTTTATTGAAAGCTTGTTTCATCCTTGCTTGGTATAACTGTCCATGGCATAGAGCAGTCATACGTTTTTCTTCGATTAAGTTCAACTGATCGTATCTGCTTTGACACCATTCAGCCTCTGATAACTTAGTCTCCATGAGGACTCTCATTGATGGGATTTCAACTTCTACGGGGAGCACAGCTTCCATGCCGTATACTAGAGAAAAGGAAGTTGCCCCTGTTGAAGTACGCACTGAAGTACGGTACCCATGTAAAGCAAATGGCAACATTTCATGCCAGTCTTTGTAAGTGACGACCATTTTCTGGACGATCTTCTTAATGTTCTTGTTAGCAGCCTCAACTGCGCCGTTCATTTTTGGTCTGTAAGGAGAAGAGTTATGATGCTCAATCTTGAATTCCTCACATAATTCTTTCATCATCTTGTTATTCAGGTTTGAACCATTGTCAGTAATGATCTTGCTGGGAACACCATATCGGCAAATGATGTTATTCTTGATAAACCTCACAACCACTTGTCTTGTAACATTGGCGTAAGATGCTGCTTCAACCCATTTGGTGAAGTAATCAATTGCTACCAAGATGAAACGATGACCGTTTGAAGCTTTTGGTTCGATCATTCCAATCATGTCGATCCCCCACATGGAAAAAGGCCACGGAGATGAGAGAACGTTGAGTAGAGTCGGTGGCACATGGATCTTATCTGCGTAGATCTGGCACTTGTGACATCTCTTCACGTGTTTACAACAATCAGATTCCATTGTCAGCCAATAGTATCCAGCTCTTAAGATCTTCTTGGAAATTGCATGCCCATTTGAATGAGTTCCAAAGGACCCTTCATGCACTTCATGCATTAACATGTTTGCTTCGTGTCTGTCCACGCATCTGAGCAAAACCATGTCGAAATTTCTTTTGTATAGCACATCTCCGTTCAGGAAGAAACTGCCAGAAAGTCTCCTTAGAGTTTTCTTATCTTTGTTTGATGCCCCAAGCGGGTACTCTTGAGTTTGAAGGAAGCGTTTGATGTCGTGGAACCACGGTTTATCATCGATGACTACTTCAGTTGCAAACACATAGGCGGGCCTTTCGAGGCGCGTGATTCTGACTTTAGGCATATCATTCCAGTGACTGACTTTGAACATGGAAGATAGAGTAGCCAAAGCGTCTGCCATTCGATTCTGATCTCGAGGTATATGATGCAATTCAACCTTGTTGAAGAAAGTCAACAGACGTCTTGCATAATCTCTGTAAGGAATCAAGCCAGGGTGGTAAGTTTCCCACTTGTCTTTGATTTGGTTGATCACGAGGGCTGAATCTCCATATATGTCTAGGATCTTGATCCTTAAGTCAATGGATTCTTCGAGACCCATGATACAAGCTTCATATTCTGCGATGTTGTTGGTGCAATCAAATAGCAATCTGGCGGAGAACGGGATATGAGTACCTTTGGGAGTGATGATGATTGCCCCAATTCCATTGCCAAAAGCGTTTACTGCTCCATCGAAAATTAGGCCCCATCTTGATCCAGGCTCAGGACCTTCTTCAGGTAACGGTTCGTCACAATCTTTCATTTTCAACTACAAGACATCTTCATCAGGAAAGTCAAACTTGAGAGATTGATATTCATTAATTGGTTGATGCGCCAAATGATCGGCGAGAATGCTTCCTTTGACCGCTTTTTGAGCACGGTATTCAATGTCATACTCAGATAGCAGCATTTGCCATCGGGCAATCCTTCCTGTTAAGGCAGGCTTTTCAAAGACATACTTGATCGGATCCATTTTGGAGATTAACCAAGTAGTATTGTTGATCATGTACTGGCGGAGACGTTTTGAAGCCCAAGCCAAAGCACAACATGTTTTTTCGAGCATGGAGTAACGAGACTCACAGTCTGTGAATTTCTTACTTAAGTAATAAATGGCATGCTCCTTCTTACCGGTTTCATCTTGTTGTCCAAGCATACAACCCATGGATTCTTCTAACACGGTAAGGTACATGATTAATGGTCTTCCTTCAACCGGAGGAATCAATATTGGTGGTTCTAACAGGTACTCTTTGATACTGTCGAACGCTTTCTGGCAATCTTCAGTCCATACAACCCCTTGATCTTTGCGGAGAAGCTTGAAAATTGGCCCACATGTAGCAGTCATTTGAGAGATAAATCTGGAGATGTAGTTCTATCGTCCGAGAAATCCTCTAACTTGTTTTTCAGTCTTTGGTGCAGGCATCTCTTGAATAGCTCTGACTTTGTCGGGATCTACTTCAATACCTCTTTGGCTGACAATGAAACCCAAGAGTTTTCCAGATCTAACCCCAAAAGTACATTTGTTAGGATTCAAGCGAAGCTGGTATTTCCTTAATCGTTGAAACAACTTCAGAAGGTATTCAATATGTTCTTCTTCTGTGCTGGACTTGGCTATCATGTCGTCCACATAAACTTCAATTTCTTTATGCATCATGTCATGAAAGAGAGTAGTCATTGCCCTTTGGTAAGTTGCGCCTGCATTCTTCAATCCAAACGGCATCACTTTGTAGCAAAAGGTACCCCATGGGGTGATGAAAGATGTCTTCTCCATGTCTTCGGGAGCCATCTTAATCTGATTATAACCGGAGAACCCGTCCATGAAGGAAAAGACGTTGAACTTAGCGGTGTTATCAACCAGCATGTCAATATGTGGTAATGGAAAGTCATCTTTTGGACTGGCTTTGTTCAAGTCACGGTAGTCAACACACATTCTGACCTTTCCATCTTTCTTCGGAACTGGCACTATGTTGGCCAACCATTGAGGATACTCAGAGGTGACAAGAAAACCTGCGTCGAGTTGCTTTTGAACTTCCACTTTGATCTTGTTAGCCATATCAGGGTGAGTCCTTCGCAATTTCTGCTTAACTGGCGGACATTCTGGCTTCAATGGCAAGTAATGCTGAACAATATTGGTATCCAACCCAGGCATGTCTTGGTAGGACCAGGCAAACATGTCAACATATTCTTTGAGAAGGTCTGTCAACTTACTCTTGACATCAGTATCAAGCAGCGATCCAATGGTCACTTCTTTTTTGTCTTCTTCAGAACCCAAGTTGATCTTTTCTAAAGGCTCTTTGTGAGGCAGAATGGCTCTTTCCTCGTGCTTAAGTAATCGAGAGATCTCGTCCGGGATCTCCTCTTCTTCCTCTTCTTCGGCTTCGAACACAGGAAACTCAAAGTTGGGAGAGGGCATAGGGTTATTGCATTCAATGGGTTTATCAATAGTAAATCTGCACATGTGATTTATATCTATTTCAGAAAATTTATGAATGCAGGAGTGTATGCAGATTTTTTTTGAAAAAGTTTTTTTTTTTATTTTGGTTTTTTAGGATTACCATTTCCAGAAAAAAGCTAAAAATAAAACATATAATGTAGGGAATTCAAAATGACACTTTATTTATGATTCATTTTTGAAACAAAGCCCTAAACACAAACTCATTTGCCTTGGGCAGGACAAAGAGGGAAACTTTTAAAACAAAGCCCTATACACAAAGTTATTTGGGCGAAACATTTAAAAGCCAAGCCCTATAAAACATCTCTCTGCTTTGGGCAAGGCAGGAGGTCAAAATAACAGCGAGGTGATTACTTTGAGCGGCGAACAACATTCGGAACGTCGACAGCCTTCCAGTAGCAACGAACTCCTCTGTGTATTATGTATTCAGGAAAATTCTCCCCAGAATTATCTTCAGTATTGACCGCTGGTCGAGCAGGATTTGAAGGTCCTGGTTTGTCAACCTTGTTCTTTGTAGAGTTGAAACGGTCTTCTTCTACTTCTTGAAGAGCATAAGATGAGTCACAATCTTCAGAATTTTCAGGATGTATTTCCCAGTCTTCAGGATGAAGAGACTCATTGTCAGCGACACTTTCTGAGTCAACTGCGGGACCATCTTCCCCTTCATCTTCAAAAATGGCATTTATGTGATAATAACCATCTTCAGGCTTGTTAATCTTGGCAGATGCATTGAATCCGAAATCTCCAGTAATTTCAGGCTGCTGAGAAAATTGACAGGGCTGATAAACCTCTTCTGGTTGACTATTATATTCAAAGGAATCTCCCCATCCAGTTGGTTGGATATCCTCAATCGCAATCTTTGAACTTTCAGGCGCAGTATATTACACCATATAATCAAATTTTCCACTTGGTTGTCCCAAGGTGTCCCAGATCTCTGCAGGAACAGGCTCAATTTCTTTGCCTTTGGATTTCTGTGACGGAGGATATGGTTCTTCCTGAGATATGTATCCCGAGTCATTGAGATAACATTTCCATTCTTCTTCAGTATCAGGTAGACCTTCTTCGATGCATTCTTCGATAAGGACATTAACCTCTTGAGGAATTGGGTTAAGGAATCCTCCACTAATGAATGTTTCTTTGATCGGACGAAGGGTTTCATCCTTCTTGGTGCAGTTTGAAAATGTTGGTGAACATCCGAGTCCTGCTCTGGTTTCATTTTTGGTAGGGATCACAACTTGCCCCCAGCCAGTAGTAGTTCCATCCTTTACTACTTTCACTGCCTCTTTGTAAGAAGAGATCGATGCTTTCTTCTTGGAAGATTCATCTTCTAAAGAGAGACCTTGGAACTGAGTTCCTTCCACATCATCAGCACCAATGAAAGAGAAATTGGATAAATGGCTCACCATCAAGGCTTGTTCTCCACTTATCGTTACCAATTTTCCATTTGTTACAAATTTTAATTTTTGATGGAGCGTAGAAGTCACTGCCCCTGCTTCATGGATCCATGGTCGTCCTAACAGACAGCTATAAGCAGCTTGAATGTCCATGACTTGGAAGGTGATTTGAAATATTTGTGGACCAATTGTCATGGGAAGGTTGACTTCGCCGATAACAGATTTTCGCGATCCATCAAATGCTTTGACAACTACACCACTGAACTTCATAGGCATTCCTTGGTAAGACAAGCGAGCAAGAGTCGTCTTTGGCATCACATTCAAGGAAGATCCGGTGTCTACCAACACATTGGACAAAGAGTCTGACTGACAGTTCATAGAAATGTGCAAAGCAAGATTGTGATTTTTACCCTCCTCGGGGAGTTCTTCATCACAGAAGCTTAAATTGTTACAAGCTGTTATGTTGGCTATTATCCCATCAAAATGGTCAACAGTCACATCATGATCTACAAAAGCTTGATCCAAGACCTTCATCAGGGCTTCCCTGTGGGCTTCTGAATTCAACAGCAATGACAGTATTGAGATTTTTGAAGGAGTCTGCATAAGCTGATCCACAATCTTGTATTCATTTCTTTTGATAAGCTTCAAAATTTCATCAAAGTCAGGATTCACATTGGTTCCACTGGATTGACCGACATCAGTGTTCGTATTACTGACAGGAGTTTCCTCAGGATTCCCTACCGGTGCATTCACAGGATTTCGTCCGGTTGCAGGAGCAACAGGCTGCTTTGGAGGTAGTGGAGTATACACACGTCCACTTCTTGTTACTCGACTCACATTGGCGATATTCACGACAGATGAAAGAGTAGGTAAAGGAACTTCTTGTCCATCCTTTATCATTGTAGCATTGTAGTTGTATGGAACTGCCTTGTCAGAGTTATAAGGAACAGGTCCAGGTAGACAAATGATCAAAGGAGCAATAGGAACCTTCGGCTTGTTGTAAGTAACTTCCATGCGCTCAGGCATGTTGAAATGAGGAACGATGACGTTAACTGTAGGCATTTCCGAGTTGATATCTGAGACTAAAAGCTCATGCGGATAACATCCTATCATGTTAACTTCATTTTCATCCCTATTTCTGTAGATCTCAATAGTACCATTATCTAGCAAAACTTGGAGATCTCTTCTCACAATCGAACACCCGTGAGGATCTACACAACATATTCTACAGGAACCATATTGATGCTGGCGAAAACTCGGCCCTCGACAGAGAGTGGCGTGCATTTGTACCAAATCTGCTCTTGAGAAGTTGATATTATAGACTCGGTATTGGCCAGGACATCCATATACCATGTTTACAACATGCCCTCCATGATTGGGCAGCGGATTTGCTTGCACATTAGGATTCAAATTTCTGAAAGAGAGGAGATTAGATCTAACCAACCTCTGAACTTCATATTTCAAGGCTATGCAATGCTCAAGATCATGGCCAGGTGCTCCTTGATGATAAGGGCATGAGACCTCAGCTTTGTACCACCATGGGAGTTTCTCAGGTACTGGTGGTGGTGCTTTAGTTTGAACAAGACCTCTTTCAACCAAAGCAGGGTACAATTCTGTGTAGGTCATTGGAATCGGATCGAACTGTGGAGCTCTTTGTACACGATTCTGATTATTGTTTAACTGCTGAGCCTGTGGTCGAGGCTGTTGTTGTTGAAACTGCGGAGTAAACCCCGGATTCGGTGCGGTATTAACGACTGGTGTGATAGAAGCAACCTGTCGCTGACGATTGACATTTCCTCTTGGCCTCCCTTGGGATACCATGTCAACACTTTGTTCTTTCTTCTTTGGGAAACCACTTCCGAACTTTTTGGTTCCACTTGAAGATCCACCTTCTTTAGTCAAACGTCCTGTTCGGACTCCTTCTTCTAGACGCATACCCATGTTTACCATTTCGGTGAAATCACTTGGAGCACTAGCAATCATGCGTTCATAATAAAACGGACTGAGAGTATTCAAAAAGATCTTTGTCATCTCTTTCTCTTTTAACGGTGGATTAATCTGAGCAGCGGTTTCTCTCCATCGTTGGGCATATTCTTTGAAAGCTTCATGGTCTTTCTGAGCCATGGATCGAAGCTGATCTCTGTCTGGAGCCATATCCGAGTTATACTTGTATTACCGGACAAAGGCCTCACCTAGGTCATTGAAAGTCCGAATATTGGTGCTATCCAAGCCTGTGTACCACTTCAGTGCGGCACCAGTCAAACTGTCTTGAAAGTAATGGATAAGCAACTGATGATTATCTGCATAAGTAGACATCTTTCTAGCATACATCACAAGATGGCTTTGTGGACAAGAACTACCTTTGTACTTTTCAAAGTCAGGGACTTTGAATTTAGCAGGTATTTGTACACTGGGAACCAAACATAGCTCCTGGGCATTCTTTCCAAACAAATCTTTTCCACGGATAGCTTTAACTTCCAACTGCATCTTGTTAAACTGCTCTTGGAGATCTTCCACAAGGTTACGCTGATTCGTGCTATCACCTTGATCATGATAAATCTCATTACCATCATAAGGAACAGTGTGAACCGTAGGGGTCGGAACCGTCATAGTGGGTTGAGAAAGTGCCATAGTGATTTGGGAAAAAGTTACCCCTGAATGTGGAATAAAAGCCGAACCTTGTGCAGCAGGTGCTTCAGTCGTAGCTGTTTGAACCCCAGAGAAATTATGACGGAAACCTGTACCAAAGCTGAAAGGCGGGCCCCAACCTTCTGGCATGGAGAAAGATGGAATACCGAACGCAACTGTAGAAACTGGAGTAGTGACTTCAGATGTTACCGTCGCTTGGCTGTTAGGTGGCGGCGGCTGATTCTGTGCGGTCATTAATGAGTCAACCAAAGTAGTGAGACTTTCCAACTTTTCCTGAAGAGTGGTCACTGTACCACGAAGCTCAATATTCTCTTGTTCAGAGTGTTCCATTACTCTTCTTCTACTTGAACGAGTATTGTATCTGTGATCTGATTGCGAGCGCGGTCGAGAAACTTTGAGACGCGACAGCTTGACGATCTAATGGAGAAAGATCCAAAAGATGAGACTCTATACAACAGACTCGATATGCAGAATGATGTATGCAAAAAGAAATTTATGATTTTTCCAAATATTTTAAAGATTATTTTCTTGCAAACATTTGAACACAAACAAATCTTTTATTCATTCATTTTTTTTATTTTTGCAATAATGGGAAATGTTACAACATTGGAGCGTAGCTCCTTACAAAAGCAAATGATAAATAAAAATCTAAACAAATCCTAAACATCTTCATCAGACGAAGAACCAAATGCATTGTGCAGCTTGAGCTTCATGATTTCTTTCCCATAGTGAGCTTTTAATTCGGCCTTTTCAGCTCTCAGCTTGTCAACAACAGTCTTCCAATCATCAGGAGTCGGAGCGTTGCTTGTCGAGCCTTCAAGATTTTTCTTGCTTTCTTTGATATACCTCTTGATTGCAGCGTCTTTCTGGCGAATCTTCTCATCTTTGCTCATGAGCCATCCATCTTGATAATAGAGAGTTTCTTCGTGATCTTTCACTCTTTTCTTCAACTTTCTATTTTCCACCTCAGTGCTACGAAACTTTTCTTCCCAAGCATCTTTTTCTGTCCTCATTTTAGCCAAAGTGCATTGGTATTCCTCCATAGCTGGAATGTTGGGTCGTTGAGACACTGCAGGAAACATGGGTTTTTCATAAGCATAAGGCATTTGGAACTCCTTTGCTCTTTTCTTTACCCAGCAAGTGTAGGCGTCCATGGCAATGCAATTTCTTTCCTCACCTTTTTCTTTCCATCGGACGTCGTACCAAGCTCTCACCATTCTCGCTTTCAACTTTTTAGGATTATCCCCTTCTCGGTAGAAGTATCCTTCCACTGAGGGACCAACAGGTTTAACTGAATTTGCATACCCAAGTTGTCGTCGGGCTAGGACCGGATTATAGTTAATTCCTCCTTGTGTACCAATGAGGGGTACGTTGGCGAACTCTCCACAACTTTCAATGGTTTCTGTACCACAGCGAGCCAAGGTATACCAATGAATATCATTATTAGTAAGAGACATAAGTCTTCGAGGCCAACGCAAGCCTTCTCGGTTTTCTGTGAAAATAGGGGACTCAGGTAAGTGTGAAACAATCCATTTGAACAACAAAGGTGCACAACATACAATGATTCCACCGCCTTGGCGATTCCTATGATGGACAGAGAAATACATGTCACCAAGCAAAGTCGGAACAGGATTTCCAATCAGAAAGATCTTTATGGCATTGATATCAACAAAGTTGTCGACATTAGGAAACAGAACCAACCCATAGATGAGCAAGGCTAGTATAGCTTCAAAAGCTATCATGCTACCAGTTTCGATGAAATCAAAGGCTTTCTTTATCAGGAAGTGTGAGGTTAATCCCGGGAGGTTTCCTTTGGTAGTCCAATTACTCTCTACTTCAGACTTTTTCATGTGGATACTTGCTGCAATGACGTGTGACTTAGGAATGGCTTCCAAACCATTGAAGGGTATTTTGTCAGATACAGGAATACCTAAAAGATTGGCATATTCTTCCAAGGTCGGTACCAACTGGTAGTCTGGAAAGATGGGATCATAGAACTGAACCAGAGTTTTGAGAAGTCCTTCATCAACATGAGTGTTCAGGATAGGCAAAAGCTTTTCATAACTTTTCCTAAAATTAGAAGGATCTTGTACAGAAGATGCTAACTCTATCAGTCTTTCTACATCAGGCGCTTTGAAACCGTACTTTTTGGTATACCTTTTTTCCATAACTTAATCCTATAATGTTTGCAAAGAAAATTCTCTAAATTTTTGGAAAAATCATGTTTTTATGGAAAAAGATGGGTTTTTTTTTATGAATGTATGAATGCATGGATGCATGGATGCCACATATTCAAACATGGTAAAGCAAACATGGTAACGCAAACAGGGTAACGCGAACATGGTAACGCATACATGGTAACACAAACATGGTAACACAAACATGGTAACGCCTAGGTTCAAAGGTCCAAAGTCACGAGCATGAGGTCAGAGAACCAAAAATGGGATAGATCTAGTTAATCACCTGCATAACATGTTCTACTGATACGTCAGAGTCTACATTTTTCTTTCGGATATTACCGGCCTTCCACAATTAAACTCATGAGCCAGTAATATTCTCAAGAAAAACTCGTCTGAGTGTGATTCTCCGCATGACAACTAATCCAAGTCTTCACCTGAATAGTTTCTGCACCACAACCTAATAAGGCCAAGATGGGTTGGGGTTCTACGGTCTCTCAGCTTCTACAGTTCAATGAAAGTAATAATGTCTTCGCTACGAAACATGCTAAACATATATTACCAACAAGGAACCTCCACTGAGCGGAAGGATTCTCACGTGCGCCTGCACATGACTATACCCTCCACCTAATTTCTTATGTGTACTTAATCCGGGTTAGGATTTGTCCATAATGTATCACTTGTAACAGAACCACGCAAGTAACAGAACCAGAACCACACATATAACAAAAAATGAAATGAAAAATAAAGCAAATAGAATTAACCCTTCCTTTGGAAACAATAAAAAGAAGATCCCCAGTGAAGTCGCCATTTTTCTGTCGCGGGCGAAAAACCGTTTTGTTCCTCTTTTTGTGGGATGAGACACCTGATGCCTTCTTTGGGCTCGAGTGCTCAAAAAAATGATTTTTCTTTTGTACCGACCAAACTTTTTATTATTTCCAAAGGAGGAAAAGGAAAAAAGCTGCAATAACCTAAAAGGTGGGGGGAGAGATCGTTGGGTAAGAGGGTTGGTTATACGAAGGGAAGGTATTAGCACCCAACGTATCTATAGTACTCTATAGGTTTCTTTGCTTTGTTTTTTTCATTCCATGTTGTTGAGAGGTTCTTGTGAAATAGGTGGGACCTAAGGTGTTTGTTTGATTATGCTCGCAAAGATCATCGCGATCCTCTGCATACATATCCCTTAGAGGGAATCAGAGCATCTGTAGCTCGGGGTCTACGGGTGCTAAGGTTTGAATGGTTTTTTTTGTTTTGTTTTGCTCGCCAAGGATCGACCTTGTGCCTACGTATTCTCAAAGGGATGTTGAGAAAGTCAGAGCAATCGTAGTTCCCACTTATGCTAGTGGAAGCAAAGGAAAATAGACAAATGTCGTCTAAATGCTAGATGTATCTAATCTATATCATCACATACATCTGTTTGATTTTTGTTTGTTTAACCAGCCTTGTGGCAAAAAACTTTTAATGAAGTCAGCCTTGTGACAAAAAGTTTTGATTAATCAGCCAGCCTCGTGGCAAAAGTTTCAATGAAGTCAGCCTTGTGACAAAAACTTTGATTAATCATCCAGTACGGTGGTAAAACAGTTTGATTGATTAGCCAGCCTTGTGGCAAAAAGTTTGATTGATTGATTGTTTGTGATGATATATAAGAGATACTCCTAGCATAGAGATGATAAATGTCTAATCTCCTAGGGTATTTTGATTTGGATATTGGGGATGCTTATAAGAAGCCCGTGGGTCCTTGTACGAAGCCCAAGAGGAGGCTATCCGAGGGTCCTTGCATTGTAAGCCCAAGAGGAGGCTATGGGAGGGACAATCCAGGGTCCTTGCATTGTAAGCCCAAGAGGAGGCTATGGGAGGGACACTCGTTTGTACAAAGCCCAAGGGGAGGCATGGTATAGTTGGTTTGAGCTCTTAGAGCGATTTCACCGGGAAACCATACTCTATGTCCTAACCTAAACTAGTGAGATTCTTTGCACGAAGCCCAATAGGAGGCTATGGGGAACCTAGTGTTGTACTAAGTTGAACAAATATATATAACACAATCACAAGTATGAACAAGTACGAACAAATATGCACAAGTACATGAACAAATATGAACAGTTATACATATATGACAAAGTGTGTGTATATAATGGAGTTTATGAAGGAAATATACCTGTAAGCATGATCCATTTGTATACACAGGGGCTCGGGACTTATACTCGGGGAGAGGTCCACTTGAGTTTATTCAAAGCTATGTAAACAGGTATTCACAAAGGGCTTGGGACTTATACCTACATGGAGGCCCATGGTATTTTTGGGAAGATTTAAAGAAAACCTTCATTTTTGGTTTGTATTTCAAATTTAAAAAACAGATTGAAGATATGTACAAAAGGCGTACAATGAAATACCTAATTTCATGTACTAGAGTGGGTATGTACAAAAGGGCTTGGGACTTATACCTACGTGGAGGCCCGTGGTATATTTATAAAACATGGTTGATCGTTTTATTTATAGACGCGTCGTTTGTTGTTTTGAAAATGATTTGAAAATTGTTTGAAAAGATTTTATTTTGAAGAAGTTTTATTGTTTTGAAAAAAAACTGTACAAAAGGAAAAGAAATGGGACTTACACTCTCTAATATTCGAGAGGCCCCACTTCGTTTTGAAAATCAATTGATCAATTAAAAAGATTTAATCAAAAAGAAGTGGTTTATCGTTTTGAAAAAGAATCGCGATCGCTCGTCTTAAAACGATTTGAATTTGACAAAAGTCAACTTAATTAAGTTAAAACAAATTTTAATGCTTAATTAAGACCTAAATGATTAGGGTTTGATCACAAAAAATATTTACAAGTGATTAGGTTAAAAATTAAATGAAAAACAATATTCAAAGTATTTAAAAACACTTAAAAATGTATCATTTTAAACCTAATTAAAAACATATTAAATAAATCTTTTTTTGTGATTTTTGTTGATATTGTCAAAATATGTATATTAAATAAGAGGTGTGTAAAAAATGAAGAAAAAATAAGTTAATTTGATGTGTTAATTAATTAATTAAAGTTGTAAAAAAAATGAAGAAAAACAAGTGTTAAAAAAATGGTTTTGGTCCCTAGAGGACTTGAACTCGTGACCCTAAGGTCACCAACCAAAACAATAACCAGCTGAGCCACGCTTGTGGCTTGTTAGTAATACGCGCTTGGTAGAATATATTACTCAACTAAATTTCAAAACTTATGAACCAAAAAACGCGCCAAGAACACAATCCCAATTTGAATTTGAATTTTCTGAAAACTGAACCAAATTGATCAAGTGAAGGGTCTAACTCACTCGTTTTTTCATAAGGATCATGATGGTGGTCTTTAATTGTATTTATTTTCACTCTAAGGCTATCAATTTTCTGATGAACACGAAGAACCCTAATTCTATGATTCAATCTGAAATCGTGTATGTGCAAGTTATGATGCAATTGATTGAGGGTTAATGATCCTCATGTGTGCAGAAATGAGATGGTATGTTCATATTTCATTTATGATGCGTGGAGAGTAGAGTTTGAAGTTCAAGTGCACTTACCTCAAAAACGGCCAAACTGAGAATTGGATTTTGATCTGGAGGTGTTACAGATGCTTTGTATCAATCTGAATAGCTTCTATGATGATTATGGAAGGTGTCTGGATGTCTGGAACAAGTTGAATTCATCTGAGCATGGCCATGGCACCCGATCTGCAGTTGCTTCAAGTATGAATCGAATTTGAAGATGGAGATGTTTCAGATCATATGTGAGTGTTTGGATAGTTCATATGTGATATATATGAGGTGTTGGAAGTGTTAGTTTGGACAGAAATGATCTTGAATGGATTTTGGCATGATAAGGCCATGGTTATGCATATTTGAGAAGTGAGGTAGTGATTTTGAGCTTGAGGTGTTTTTGGGGTGTATGAGTGGTTCAAACAAGTTTCAAATGATGTTTATGAGTTGTGGGAAGCATCACTTTGCTCAGAACTTCAAGGGTTTAGAGGTTGGGATTTCTACCTCTTTGAAACTTAAGAAACTTGCAATTCAAGAAAGAAAGAGAAAGCCTATAATTTGTGAGACTTTGGTGTGAATTTGGAAGTGATTTGAACCTCTATTTATAGGCCAAGGATTATGAACTCAGAACTTTGCAACTTGCTTCAAGAAGTGATGATTTGGCTTAAGGGATAGAAAGGAATCTTTCACATTTAATGCAATGGTTAAAAGTAACTAAACCATGGTTATTTTGGCCAAGCTTCTTATCTCTTTCCTATCTGATCTTAAACCAGAAAATATCATTCAATCATTGCTTTGGTGTGTCATTACTTGCATTATTTGGCAAATTGATTCATAACTTTGCAAAAATGGCTTGAAATTTCAAGTGAAATGGTCACTAATGTCAAAATTCAAAACCATAGCTAAACTCCATATTTTTTCATGCTCTTGGACATTTTGGAAAGCTCATATTACATACTTCAAAACCCTAGTTGAAAGTTTCTTCAAGATCTTTAAGGAAGTGGGTGAAAAAGATCCATGAACTTTGAGAAAAATGAGGTTTTAAGTGAAGTTTTCAAAAGATACCAACTTTGAAGCTCCATATCTCTTAAATGATTGATCTTATGGAAAAAATTTATATGTGTCAAAGTTGTTTATTGGATCAAAATCTACAACTTTCATGTTGGAAGTTTTTTTCAGTTTGTAGGTGAAATTTGGAGAAATTCCCTTTCAAAGTTTGGAAAAAAACCATGAAAAACACTTAGAAATTTTTCTAAGTATGAAAAGTCAAACTTTTGACTTTTTGATTCTTGATTGATTTTCTTGATTTTTCTTGATCAAATGACTTCATATATCATATATTGATGATTCAAAACTTCAAAAGTCATGGTTGACCAAAATTCCCCAAAAGTCAATGGTGATCCTGTACAGTTGACTTTTTCAGACGAATCGCGTTTCTGGAGATTTCAAATGAAACAGGCTATCCTCACCAAATGAATGGTATGAATGGATCACATTGAGGCATTAGAGGATATTGAGCCATGGTTTGAGTTGTGGCACCATGTCCTGATTAAAAAGTCAGTTGTTCAGTGAATTAGGTCAAAAACCCTAATTGTCGCCCTGATGAAATTGATGACTGTGGATCTTGAATTGAGATGTAATTTCCATTGGGTATTGTCATAGGGATTATTTGAGGATGATTGAAGCCTTTGATTGACTTCCTGGGGATTTTTAGGGTTTCCCAAATGTGATCCCTGATTTTAGTCCCTGATAGTTCAAAACCCTGATCTGAGGATTTGTCTGATCAATCTTTGTGTAGGAGATGTTATGAGCCAATGGATTAGGTCAAAATGATGCACTTGAGGTCTTGATATCATGTCCCAAGCCATTAGGTCAAATTCTGAGCAAAAGTCAGGAGTGTGCTGTCTTCAGTCAAAACCCTAATTCAGTCGATTCAAAGCTGTTGAGTTTGTTGAAGTGAATCTCTGAGGACCAAATGTTGATTGCTGATGAAGATAATTCCTTTGAGATGAAGGGAGAATAAAACCCTAATTGATTGTTTCTTGCACTGATGAGTGATCTCTTGATTAAACCCTGCTGAGCACAAGTAACAAACACAAGCTATGCAATTTGTTAGAGATGCAAATGATGCATATGCAATGATATGAGGTGGTATCTTAGGTCAAAAATTGGGGTATGACACTATGTTCAGAGATATGAGCATGTAAAATGTCTACCTCGCAATCAGGGAACTTACCAAAGAAAACAACGTTACATATAGCTTGATCTATCCGAGAATAAATGAGGTCAGTAGTGTGCTTGTTTGACCATGTAAAGTGGTTACCTCGAGTATCATGTTCATAGAGTTGAGCCTCCATCATCATAGATTCCAAATCTTCAAATTCAGCTCCATGGACAGAGTTACCACCAATGCGATTTGTACTATTCAGACATTGTTAAAATTCCCCAAAATAATCCATTGATCATGATCATTTTTAGACAAGTCCTTTATTTCCTTCCACAATTTCCTTCTTTCCATAAGTTGGTTGTGAGCATATATAAATGTGACTAAACAGAGTTTTTGGCCATATACATCACACAATTCACAATGGATAAATTGATCACCCTTTGCCTGTATTGTCAATTTGAGATCCTTATGCTTTCACATCACCCAAATCCTCCCATTTGGATGGTAATCATAGTTATCAATCCATTCCCAATCATTGCCAAAACTCTGTCTTATTCTAGCAGCATTATTCGCTTTGACCTTAGTTTCTAATAACGCCATACAAGGCACATGTAAACTCTTGAGATGGGCTATAAGCCATATTTCTAGTATAATTAAAAAATATATTTATTTTGTATACTTTAGGAAGTAAATAATAAATATAATAGAGTTTTATAATTTGGATTATACTTTGATATATCATTAAATACATATTATGATAAAGATATATAATAAAAGAAGTTAAAAAAAAACGAATTAGCTTGTATAAAATCCGAAAAGTTAATGCATGTAATTAATATATTATAATAATAAACAAAAAATAAATTTTTTGAGGTAATTTACAATTAATAAGTACTTCTTATTATAAAATATAGTAAATATATACAAAAATTTTATGGTCAATAAAATAATTTGATTTATTATTAACATGAAATTAATATATTCATAATTTCATTTATTTCAATTAAGCTCACTTATATATAAGTGTAAACTTAACAATATAATTAAATATAGTACTTATAATAAAATTTAATAAAATACCTAAAAGATAATTTAATTATTCAAAATATTATTAATCTTCAATCTACTTGAAATGATTTTTGAGTACAAACTCCATATTAAAAAACCTCTATTATGTTTCAAATACAACTAAATTGCAAACAAAAAAAAAATGCAAAAACATACATTCCAATTAAGTGTTAGGTTTTTAGTTCGATAAAGTGTATAATTATGATATATATTATTTTTATTTATATTAAAATATTTGAATATGACATTAAATTAAGAGTTATATTGATTTAATTTTATTGGATAGAATAACAATGCTTTATATAAAGTTAAGTAATCAATTTGTTCTTTAGTTATAGTTTTGATATTTAATTAAATTAATATCATGAGATATTTAATTAAAGGAAAATGCTAAGCAGTGCCCTTAGGCACTTTTTAAGTGATTAAAATGGTAAGTTTATATTAAAATACGTGTATTTAATGCATTGAAATAGTATTGGAAATTGTAATAATGTTAACTTTTATAAAGAATATTTTCCTTATTTAGTATGTTTAAAGAGTGCCATGAGGGAACTGGTTAGCAAAACTCTTAATTAAATTAATATCATGAAATCTCATTATTTTTTTATTATCAATAATCTCGTTAATTCTTATTTATTATTATTATTATCATTAATTTCATTCATTGGTATCTGGCAATTACACAGCCTATATGGCTTGTGTCTAAAATAAATACATAAATATATCTATCTGGTATGTAAAGAGTAGATTGTGACAATAGTAAGAGAAGTAGAAAAGTAATTCTTTAAAATAAAAAATAATTGTAAATTGTACTTCCTATAAAATAAAGTAAAATAAAATAAAATAAGAAGAAATAAGAATTGTTTATTTTATATGCAATAGAAAATTATTAATTCAACTAAATAACATTCAATTTCTCAATAAAATCAAATACACAAATAATCTTCAATGCATTAAATAAAGGTGAATTCTTATCTATCCAACTCAAAAAGTTGGGTAAAGTTACCTTTAATGTAACCAAAAAATATACTATTTAATACCATTGTGTGATTGTGCTTGTTATTGACTCAATTAATTTTAATAATATTCAATGTCATTAGGGGTGGGAATAGGCCAGGCCGGCCTACAGGGGCCTACGGCCCAGCCTACATAGGCCTAAGCCAGGCCAGGCCTATTTAATAAATAGGTCAGGCTTAGGCTTTTTTAAAAGCCTATTTCATTAAATAGGTCAGGCTTAGGCTACTAAAAAAGCCTATGAAGCCTTATAGGCCGGCCTATATTTTCATATATATTAAAGATATGTTAAATAAGTTGGTCCATGTATGCATATATTAGAAGAAAAAAAAACTAAATAGACTACCCTATATATATATATATATATATATATATATATATATATATATATATATATATATATATATATATATATATATATATATATATATATATATATATATATATATATATATATATAACAAATGCTAAATAGGTCCACTTATATATGTATATATAGGTCGACCTACAAGACTTCTTAAATTATATAAATTAATTGAAAACTTTAATGAGATACAGGCTTTTTATATAGGCTTTCAGGCCAGACCAGGCTTTTAAAAAGGCCAGGCCAGGCCAAAAAACCGAGCCTATGATAGGCCTTAGGCCAGGCTTAGGCCTTCTAAGTTTATCGTAGGCCTGGCTCAGGCCTTCTAAAGCCTAGCCTAGCCTAGCCTATTTCCACCTCTAAATGTCATACAACAAGTGAGCCAATATTTTATGATTTGGATTTCCACAACGTTTCTCATCAATAACAACATCAAAACAAAACTCGTGCCTCTCTCGACATAAGTTGTTGAATCAACAACCTTTTCAATTACTATTAGAATTTCCGCTTTCAGTGACCGAAAAATTTCGGTCACTATAGCCACCAAAATAGCCACCGAAATTTAACAAACTATAGGTAAAATTTTAGACGTTGCTAAATTGGTCACACAAAAATTTAGCCACCTATTCAGCGACCAAATTAGCCACCAATTTTGTGACCAGATTTTCATTTTCCAAAATTTAAAATTAATTTAACATAAATACTCAAAGACCGACATTTCGGTCACTAATAATCTTCCTGTATTCTATTTTTATTTATTAAATAAATTAGTATCATCCTTTTATTTTCTAGTTATTAATAATATAAGTTTTATCAAGAAGTTTAGCAGAGATACTGGTACCTTTAAGCAAAGATTAACTCAAGCTAGGACTGCCTCCATGATGCTCAGCAGGAGCTGCTTCATAGTAGGATGGATAGCAGGCTCATTGAGAAAGTGAAAAAGCTCATTGAAGGTGTGATTAAAATCCATGATCAGGAAGAGAGCTTGTTGACGAAACGTGCAAAAATTGATTGGATTAGGAAAGGTGATGGCAACAGCAGTTTTTTCTATGCTCAGCTCACAGCTAGACATAATACCAAAAACATCAAATTCCTACAACTCGATAATTGGAAGCTTATCATTGGTCAGGCCAATATTGTGCACGAAGTAATGACCTTTTATGGCAACCTTATGGGGACTAAAGCCACTTGTATTAAGCATATTGATGTGGAGGCCATGAGAAGGGGCAATCAGATTGATATGGGAGCAGAGGAATTAGCTTATCAGAGACATTAACATGTAGGAAATTGAGGAAGCTCTAAAAGGGATAGGAGATAACAAATCCCCTGGTATTGATGGCTTTAGTGCTAAAATATTTAAAAGTTGTTGGCATATTCTGAAGAGTGATGTTGCTGCAACAGTGGAGGAGTTCTTTACCAAGGGCTATTTGCACAAGGAGTTTAATAGGACTGTTGTGACTATTATTCCTAAAAGTGAGAGTGCTAAAATCATTAAGGAGTATAGACCTATAGTTGGCTGCACCATTGTCCTCAAGATCATTTCCAGGGTCCTTACTGCTACAATGAGGGAGATAATGCCTACTATCATCAACAAGAACCAAGCTGCTTTTATATCTGGCCAGGATATCCATAACCACATTCTCCTAGCTTATGAGTTGCTTAAAGTGTATGAGAGGAAACATGGGACTCCAATATGTATGTTTCAAATTGACCTTCAAAAGGCCTATGATATGGTCCATTGGGGAGCCCTTGAGAAGATTATGCATGAGTTAGGTTTCCCAACAAAGTTTTTCCATTGGGTGATGGCTCTTGTTACTTCAGTAACTTACACTTTTAATATCAATGGTGAGTACTCTACACCCCTGCAAGCCAGGAGAGAAATAAGGCAAGGAGACCCTATATCACCTTTTCTATTTATTATCCTGATGGAATATCTCAGTAGGTGCCTTCTAAAAATGCAACACGATCCCAATTTCAATCACCATGTAAAATGTGAAAGACTGTCCCTCATCAATCTCTCCTTTGCTGATGACATTTTGTTCTTCTTCAGGGGTGACCAGACCTCTGTTGACTTACTTATGATTGCTTTTAAGTTCTTTTTCTGATTCTACAAGGCTCATTCTTAACCCTAGAAAAAGTAAGGTCTTCTTTGGGAGTGTGGACATGGACACTAGGAGCATTGTCAAGGCAACCACAGGGTTTGAAGAAGGCCACTTTTCTATCAGGTACCTAGGAGTTCCTCTATCTAGCAAGAAATTGAATATCCATCATTATCTACCCCTCATAGATAGAATTACTCGCAGGATTAGGCACTGGTCTAGCAGATTGCTCAGTTATGCTGGTAGGATCCAATTGGTTGAGAGTATCTCTTGCTTTATAGCCCAATATTGGATGCATAACTTTCCTTTACCCAATTTTGTCATTAAGAAGATTGAATCCCTGTGTAGAGCCTTTATTTGGTCTGGTAATAAGAAAAGCCCTGTGGCTTGGGTTAAGGTTTGCAGTCCAGCAAAACAGGGGGGCCTGGGCCTGTTAAATCATTATGCTTACAACAAGGCTTCTCTTCTGAAATGTCTCTAGAACATCTGTAGCAAAAGTGATAATCTATGGGTCAAATGGATCCATACCAATTATCTGAAGGGCAAAGATGTTCTGACTGTTGAAGCTAGCTGTAACTGGACATGGATCATGAAGAAGATATTCAAGTATAAGGAATGTATTAATGTCCTGCAGCCTCTTTGGTCCCAATTTCTACATAACAAAAAATTTCCTTTGAAGCAGATTTACAATGCCCTGATAGATGATCAGATTAGAGTTCCTTGGTACAAACTCTTTTGCCATAATCTGCCCAGACCTAAAGCTAAAATAATATTTTGGCTCCTCTGTCATGACAAGCTTCCCACCAAGGAGAGACTCCATCGTTTTGGAATGGTACATGATCCCATCTGTAGCCTTTGTGCTGAGGTTGAAGAGACTGCTGACCATCTGTTTTTCTGCTGTAAAGCAACCTCTGTTATTTGGAGTCAAGTCCTGGCCTGGATGAATGTCAATCGCCAACCTCTGAATTGGCACCATGAAATGCAGTGGCTAATTGACTACATCAAGGGGAAGGGATGGAAAGCACAACTCATGAAACTAGCCATTACTGAAGTTACTTACAGCAATTGGATCTTCGGATCGCCCTTCTTGTACAGTTTTTTTGAATTAATATATTCCCCCCTTTGGTTCAAAAAATAATAATATTAGTTTTGGTGAAGATAAAACAATTGAGTTTATATGTGTTGCATTTGCTGTTGTCAATAAATACAGCGCTGGAACTTTTATAAAAGTTATTTTATAAAAAAAATGAATTCAAAATTTTCATTGCTGGGAGTCGAACTAGTTACATCTTATTTCAAGGCCATACTTGCTACCAACTAGACTGAAATGTTCTTGTGATGTGTACTGAAAGCGAAGTTATATACTATGTAATTTTGCAAGTGATGATTAATGATTAAAACGTGAAACACTTCTCCCATTTCTTTTTAACCTCGTTACTTTTCTTTTAAAGTATAATAATAACAGTAGCTTGATAAAACGTGAAAACCCTTATTATTTTTACAGTTTCCCATTTCTTACTCCAAAATGCTTCTAAAAAATCCTAGCGCCGGTATTCTCAAACTGGGAACAAGAAATCAAGCTCTCGTTCACTCCTTATCCGTTCTTCGTAGTTCAAGCTCTCCTTCACTGTTAGGTAACTGCAAAACATTTAGTCCTCCCACTCCTTTCTTCTTTTATTTGAATTTTTTGTTTTGTTTTCATGTTTTATTTCTTCAATGATTGTTTCTATTTATTATTATTATTGATGTTTCAGATTTGACTTTTGGTAATTTATTCTGTGAGTGTTGTAACACCCTTCTAAACCCTGCGGAAAATTAAATAAATTTATTCATAGTACATGAAAACAAGGGTGCCACAATTCAATAATTAATTAAACATCGTTTAGTCATGTCATGCATTCACTGAGGCAATCATCATCAATTAAAACATTTCATGTTAACACAGCGGAAATTAAATCATACGGAATAAGTTTAACATCTTTAAAACTTATCCTTCAAAACATCAAAACATAACCAGAGTTATAAACCATAAACTCTAAACATCGCGTCCCCAGTGTTACAAATATCAGAGCATGACACCTGACGCTAACTAAACAACTTAGTCATGAGCTAATCCTCATCGAGTCGAACAGTCGCTATCCTCAATTTGAAAATAACAACATGTAAGGGTGAGTCTCATCATAATTAACAAATGTTATAAGGTTATAAAGCAATAACACGTCATAGTTGCATCATTCACCCAATCGTTTCATAAACAGACATTCAGACAAGTTTTATCATCATAAGAAACCAACCAACACATCATCAATAATTATAACACTAGAATACATCCAATCATGTTATAAAAGTATGCTTATGTATGAACTGACACTATGCATGTGGTACCAACATCATCAAATGTGAATAACCCATGATCGATCCAACATCATCAAGATACGGCCCTGCCAGTACAGATTCCACACAATGGGAATCATGCCCTTTACTGATCCAACACATCATCATGGATACAACATCATCAATTAATATGAATGATTGCAAACATACATGAACATACTTATACCATCGTCAAGTCTAATGAGTAACGTCATCAAATACTCATTTCATCATAATCATCTTCATCATCAAGCATGTTTATATATATATATATATATATATATATATATATATATATATATATATATATATATATATATATATATATATATATATATATATATATATATATATATATATATATATATATATATATATATATATATATATATATATATATATGCATCATTTAATCACAATCACATCAATACTCATCAAATAGATTATTTCACAAGGTTCGTTTAGCTCGAAACGGCACACAAAACGGACCAACGGTTCAAAAGGTATAAACTTTCCAAAATACATCATTTTTCAAAAATCATCAGTGGTAATCGGTTACCCAAATGCCAGTAACCGATTACCCTGTTTCACGAAACACATTCCCCTATTTTTTTGTATGGGTAATCGGTTACACCCCTTTCAATAACCGATTATCGACTCCCAGTCAGCAATCTTTACCATTTTACACTGCATTAATCAATTACCCTGCCCTCAGTAACCGGTTACTGCGTACCTGCAACCCCAAATATGCAGAATTACAGCATTCTAAGCATTTCAATCCCCCCAAATCATACCAGTACGAATTTTAGGAAATAGAACACACATACAACACACAATACACATCATAAAACACATAACAAGCATCAATTGAAGTCATAATAACACAAACATCATAGATTCCAACAAAATGATCAATTATCATTCAATTAATCCAAATCCCTAAATCTATCATATGACTCAATCGACACGAATTCTACACCTATTCAGTACTATCAACCCCTAACCCGATAATAGATGTTAACCAGATAATCCTCCCCTTACCTGGATATGATATTTCTCTACTCTCCCGGTTGCCATAGCTTATGCCGTCGCTTCCAACTTCCTCCGAAAATATTTTCTAGCAACGTGCAGAGATGCACCAAAAACCTGTTCGGAAATCGCTTTGTCAGACGGACTTAAAATCATCAAAACAAAAATCGCTCTGGTCAAACGTTACCTCTACGAGTCTGGAACGTTGTGTCCAAGAACCGCGACGATCCAACGGTTGGATTGGGAGAAACGTCTGTTTTGCTAAGGTGTCTCACTGCAGAAACTTGCTGCGAAAATTGGACTTCCTCTAGCTTTTCTCTTCCGCCATGGCTCTCTTCTTCACCTCTCCTCCAAACTCTCTTCCTCTTTATGTTATGATAGCTCTTCCTTCTTTCATTTCTAAATCCAACATAGTAAGGGTTATTTTATTTAACCACTTAAATAACTTAATTGGGCCTAAGTAACATACCCCATCCTTACTTCACAACAACTCAAATTAAACCCGAAGTTATTTTTAAGCTCATTGATAAAATAACACTTCAACTTTACTCCACCAAATTAATTCAACGAAAATACTAAATAATTCTAAATAATAATTTAATTTCCGATTAAATTAAAATTAGAAAATACGGGGTGTTACATCTCTCCCCCACTAAAGGAGTTTTCGTCCTCGAAAACATACCTCAAGTGAAAGATTCCGGATAGGAGTCCTTCATCTGACTCTCCAGTTCCTAGGTGACATTTCCCTAGTCGATCCTCAAAATTCATCTGACATAACCAACAGAAAGCACATCTCACGCATTCAATCTCAGCTCTTACGTCGCATTCGACCACCTCAAAGGTGTACCACTCGCTATACCTTCAAAAGGTTAACGACAATAGAACATTGAGGTACAACCCATACAATGTGCTCAATAATTGGATAAGATAATTACAGAACCATGGTATAACCAAACCTGATCAACACTGCAGTAATGTATTCCATCTACCGAACGTACCAACCTTAGACACACTTTTCCATCTGAGTGATAAAATAATACTTACACATTTCACCAACTGCTTCCTTCAAGAACCTCAATAATAATATTCCTATACCATTGAATTTCAACTATCTGACTCCTCTCAATTCACACCAGCAATTATTCCATGTTACATTCCGTTTTCTATGCATTATTCTGATTACTCGTTACAACCATCATTACCAATTAGATTTCTGAGTTTTACCCAGTTATGGCTCTATCTACTCATTCATTCAAGAATCATTCTTTACCATCCATGATACTGATTTACCACTCAGCAATGCTTGCTCGCATCCAAAAACAAATCCTTGATTTACTTACTTTATTTAAACATTCTAACCATCAGAACGAGTACACACAGTAATTATAATCACACTTATCAGCTCCAATAGACCATTTCTTACAAAATAGCTCAAATTGAGTTCCGCTCTTCTCTAAGAATTAAATCAACTTCGTCCTTCATAGAGT
This sequence comes from Vicia villosa, assembly GCF_029867415.1. Classification (NCBI taxonomy): domain Eukaryota; kingdom Viridiplantae; phylum Streptophyta; class Magnoliopsida; order Fabales; family Fabaceae; genus Vicia; species Vicia villosa. The sequence continues at coordinate 262,299 of NW_026705536.1, forward strand.
ATAATTCCTCATTATATCTGGAATCTACAATAATATATTACAACAACACAAAATTATTATAGCATCATATGGTATCAACTCATCATCTTAACGTTGTCGAATACATACTCCTTAACTATGTACAACCACAATAACATATTCATCATCTCAGCAATTATTCAAAAAGGTTCTAATTCTCCGGTACAACATCCTTACATCCACTAGATCCTAAATCCAACATATAGATCAATCCATGTTCTCTACGTAGGCTCCCGACATATTAATTCCTCACTGCCCACTGTAGCAACCTGCCCTAAAAATTAAGACTTAGAGTCGCCACCTATTCTGAAGGGCGAATAGGAAACCCTACGCAGTTTAGAGATCGGGGTAAGTTATTATAATCAGGTCGAGGGAAGGTGTTAGGCACCTTCAACCCTTTCCTAAGGTTTGCATTATAAAGTTGAGGTTTATGGCTAAAATAAAGAAAGATGACAGACAATCAATAGAGTTAAAAGCAAATTATTATGAACATGATTAGAGTTTTGAGGAGGGGGACTCGCCTTGGTTATCCAAGTGCCTACGTATCTCCTTAGGGAGAATCAGAGTCAACGTAGTTCGGGCACAGGGTTGTACGCCTTAGAATTCGATTTGATATGGTTTGAAGGCTTTTTGAATGGCCTATCGTAGTTTTGAATTTAATTTGAAAGGCATTTTGAGTTGCCTGATTGAAAAGGATGAAAATCCGTAGTGTCGTGGTTTAGTGTGTTTTGAAGGTTTTGGGCGTACAACCCTTATTTAATATGTCACTGTTGTTGCAATGATCAATAGGTTTGATCATTATAGTTAACGGATTAAAGAGGCATTGTTGGTTACTCTGATCGATAGATTCGATCGTCGCGGGCAGCAAATTGAATGTATTTTAATTTTGTCATTAAATCTCATGTTTTATTCTTTTATCTCTCGTCTAATGCGACTAATAGCTTTAGTCGGGTCGAGGAGAGAATTATTCAAGAATTAATTAAATTAATATTTTTTCCAAATGGCAGTGGAACCGGGCAAACCCTAAGGCATTGATAAACCTCTAGAGTTTTTGTTATATTTATGATTAAGGTTGATTAAATTAATTAAATCAAGATGGTCGAATAATCGGGAGATAAACCTAACCTAATCTTAATTTGATTTTCCTAATCCTAATTTAAAAAATTAAATTAATATCAATGTTAATATTTTCTACAATTCCTAATCTAAATAATAAAAGTAGAAAATCAATTAACTCCTAATCTTAAAAGTAGAAAATCAATTAACTCCTAATCTTACCAATTGTGCTATTTTATTTATTTGAAATAAAAAACCAATTGAAAGTATATGAAGCATCGGCCAACATTTTCTATTTATTAAAATATAAGCAATTTAAGAGTAAACTACTATATTTTGAAATAGACTTTAAATCGAATATTTATAAAATTCAGGATGTCAATGTAAATGAACCCGAGATTGTATGAAATCCAATTTTTGAAATAGTTTTGAATTTTTTTTGAAAAGTGTGGGCAAATTTTGGGGTATGACAGCTGCCCCTGTTCAATCTTCTTAAACCTGGAGATGTAGATTGGCCTGTGTGCCTGTCGGAATCTGAAGGTGGAAGATGATTGAACACTAGAATACCCAGAAATTTGTGCTTGCTGGTGCGGGAATAATGTTGGAGATGAGCTTAAAGAATGTCATCCAGTTGTTTTAACAAGATGCTTGTCTAAAGCAGACGCTCTTCAGACTGTATCATATGCATTGATTGTATCTGAAGGAGAGATTCATCAAAATGAAGTAATGTCTCACAAAAAACTACCTGGAGAGGCTCCTGAATAGGGAAGATCATTGACTGATGTAAAAAAGATTAGGCTTTAAACAAAGCTCGGGAAGAACTGTCTTGTAGAAGATTAACTAAGAAGCTCCCTTAAAGGGAAAGAAATGTCTTAGAAAAGATTGGATAAATATGTTAAAGAAGATTACCTAAAGAGGTTGAGACATGTCTTAAACAAAACTAAACTAGAAAGGCTCCTAGAAAGGATATGAAACGTCTTAAATAAGACTACCTAGAAAGGCTCCTAGAAAGGATATGAAACATCTTAAACAAGACTACCTAGAAAGGCTCCTAGAAAGGATATGAAACGTCTTAGAAAAGACTACCTAGAAAGGTTGATAAACGTCTTAGAAAAGACTACCTAGAAAGGTTCCTAGAAAGGATATGAAACATCTTAAACAAGACTACCTAGAAAGGCTCCTAGAAAGAATATGAAACGTCTTAGAAAAGACTACCTAGAAAGGTTGATAAACGTCTTAGAAAAGACTACCTAGAAAGGTTCCTAGAAAGGATATGAAACATCTTAAACAAGACTACCTAGAAAGGCTCCTAGAAAGGATATGAAACGTCTTAGAAAAGACTACCTAGAAAGGTTGATAAACGTATTAGAAAAGACTACCTAGAAAGGTTGATAAACGTCTTAGAAAAGACTACCTAGAAAGGTTGATAAACGTCTTAGAAAAAGACTACCTAGAAAGGTTCCTAGAAAGGATGAGAAATTCTTTGATTGTTTCTGAATTATCTTTGAAGAAAGACCCAGAATGAAGCATCAAAAAATGTGTTTGTGTCTTGAATGAGCGTTAAGATTGAATCGTTGATACAATTTTGCACTGTATCTGGATGATAATGTTCTTTTGATTGAGGAATGACCTGAAAAGGCGAAATAAGTTTTATGCAATGTCATGATGCATGTATTGTGTAATGAGGTTCTCAAAATAAACAAGAATGTTGTATGTTATGTATGTATTATGAATAATGCATGGCTTGACTATATAGTCGAAGCATATTGGTAACTTTGTAAGGTAATTGCTGGTTGAGAAAATAAATCTTGTATGCTGCTGGAGATAATGACAGGGTGGTTGAGAATTCCTGTCTTTTGTTTGAGGATATCCAGTTGGGGATTTTTATTACCGCTTGGGGATGAAAGTAGCTTGAGTGATTTGATCCTGATGTGCCCTGACTAGGGATAAAAAAGATGGATAATTGACCAAGTTTCCACTGTGAGTGCCAACTTTACTGGGAACAGTGAGTTTGAATAAACCATGTTGGAGAAGAAGATTGTATCGGAGAGCCTGTAGTGTTGGGGAGCCAAGTCTCTGTTGGGAAGAGATTATTTGAAGGTAACTCCTCGAGGATTACTTTGTGGGGATATTGTTGTGAAAACAACTTTGTGGGTAAGATCCCTTGAGATTTCAATTTTCATTGCCCCCATGTCACTTGATGTTGGAAAACATTTTCTTAACCGTATGTGGCCCTTTGCATGGGGAGGTCTATCTGCCCCTGGAGTTGGTAACCTGGTATACTTGATTCTTGAGATTACTGGGATTAGAACTTTGAAGGAGATAATGATCCTGCTGCTAGTAGCTAAATAGATTTTGCTGAGATTTGTGACTAATGCAACATGCCCCAAGTGATAGGCTTGCCTCTCTGACTGTTTAGTGCCTTTGAGAGATTCTCTGAATCTTGACTTGATTGCCTTTGGTAGATGGAGTGATAATATGCTCCTTCTATGTACAAGCTTTTTAGCTGACTGAGTCAGGCGTAGGAAACATTTCTGCTTTTGATGCGCTTTTGAAGCGTCTTTGTCTGTCGGGAGGACTTTCTGAGTTCTGTGATACCACAAGCAACCTGCCCCAGTATCATGAGTTTAGGAACGATGCCCCTGATTGATCAACACTTCTGAGAGAGTCTTCGAGTCTTGACTTGATTGCCCCAGATATATGAATTCTTACTCAAAAGGGTATTCAACTTTTTTTGTGCCCCTAAGGGTGATCAGTATTTGAGATATTCTCGCTCGAACTCAACAGAGTTCTGAAGCCAACTTGTCACTTGAGAGGATTAGACTTTTCGTCGGCAGCTCATGATGGAAGCTTTCCTGGTGTCAAGTACTTGTTCATATGCAAAGATTGTTTAGTATGAGAAATATAATTCTAATGCAAAGTTCATGTTTGTCTTGAAGTTTAAAGAAGTTTTTTTTTTTTTTTGAAAGGATGTCAAAATATCGATTTTTTTTATGTGAAAGGTGGTGTGATATCAACTCAAGCGTTTTAGCAAAACTCCTAGGAGTCAGTTTACCGTATTCTCGTTATAGTATGCTTTCGAATTAACCCTGCTTCAATTAGGACTTTTGAGGGTTGTAACGTGGTCAGGTTCACGGTTTTAGAAAAAAAAAGGAGTTTTAGGATCAAAATTTTATTGGTGCCCACCCCCTTCGTGATGTTCTCCAACCTAAGTTCAGTTAACTCGATGCGAGCATTCATCCTTCAAAAGGAGTTTGAGACGTACGATTGAGGAGTTGATGAGGTGTTTAGACATGGCAGTCACTAACCTTTTATTCTTGGTGTTTGATCACACGATCTCAAATTTTTAGTCACACGACTTTTCCTTTTTGTTGAGGATCTTTTTGTTTCCCTAACTTTTGCGTGGACAAAGTCTTTTGAATTATGATTTCGATGTCCACCGGGATGCCCTAAGTTTTGCCTAAGTCATTTGATTTCAAGTTTGTTGACTTAGCGAGCTTTCTTTTCTCTTATTTTTTCATTCATTTTTCTTCTTTTGAACCAGCCGTATGATCCTGAGATGTATTCGATTCTTTGGAGAGATAGCGACTGCCTCATTTCTTGCTTGATGAAGGATAACCATTGTGGTATTGGCTTTCCTCAACCTTTTGAAAGATAACCATTGTTGTATCCTTAGATGCGAGCTCCTGATGAATTTTGAACGCTCGATCAGGTTAACTGAACACTACCCTGCCCCTAGGTTAAATATGAGGGTGTTTTTTTGTATAGAAAGGAAACTCCTACTTCAAGGCTCAAAGGGGTTGACAAGGGATAACTTCCTTATATCTCCAGTGTTTGGGGATTTGAAACAATGCCTGTACATCATCAACAGGGTTTTACTCGAAAGCACACCATTTGAGATTATTGGTATTATATGTTCGTCATTCTCCTTTCAGAGTCATCATGCTTTATCACTGAGAGTTTAGTATCACAAGCAAAGAAAACATGTTAGAGCGAGAGCGAATGAATTTTTCAAGACAAACATATTCAATGCATCATTATTATAGTTCAAAAACAAACAAGTATTGCATATAAACAGTATTGAATCAAAACAAGAAAGACTACGCATGAACATGCTTGATGTGTAGAGATTGTCAGAGTTGAGGAGATTTTCTCCGTATGGACTTATTGCTTCAGAAGATCTGTTGAGTCGAAGGAGAACTTCAAATCTGGATTGTAGGTGTGAATGTGATGACCTTTGCATCAATCAAGTCTTGAACCTTGTCTCGGATCGGCTGACAAACATCAATCGATAAACCAAGTGCCCTAGAGAGCTTCAGGGATTTGAGGAAGAAGTTGAGAAACTCGTTGTCTGGAAACCTGTTATGCGATTATATGTATGCAAATGCATATGCAATGTTTTCAAATATCTTTAGATAATCCAGTTTGCAACATTAGAAAGTTGATTGGTCGCCTCTTCGTTTGAAGAACTCTGATTCTTGGACATTCTTCTATAGGAATCAAGCTCACCATATCCAGTGGGTCATAGCCTCTGATTCGGGGTATGGTACTTTTGAGCTTAAAGGCATGTGGCTAAAGGAAAATAAATCCTCTTGCCCCTTGATAGGAACTGTACCCTTGAGTTTGAAGGCATCTGGGTAGAGGAAAATAAATCCTCTTGCCCCTTGATAGGAACTGTACCCTTGAGTTTGAAGGCATCTGGCTAGAGGAAAATAAATCCTCTTGCCCCTTGACAGAAGTTTAGGCTCTTAATAATCCTTCCATAGTACCTGGAAAGTATGCGCCACGAATCCCTAAGATCTTTGAAAAAGGTTAGTCAACATGTTAGGTAAAAGCATAAGGTAATATGGACAAGTAAGTCCTACACACAAAACCTGCAAGGAAATCAAATTGTTAGGATATAAACAAATCCTGCAAGGAAACCAAACGGTTAGATAATGAATACAAACAAGTCACACAAGTATCCTTAGGTTTAAAGGATAGCATGAAGTTCATAGGTAAGTACCCTCCCCGCTGAAAGTTAGTTGGTTCAACCTGTCCTAGATAAAGATCGGGTTCTAGGGAGCTCATATCATTGACCTTTCTCGAAGGCGCTTATCTCAGTTCGGCGATCGAATCACCAACTGAAAAGGTCCCGAAAGTCCAGTCCATATGAGTGTAGCTTCGAGTATCAACCAACTTCAGTCGGAACTAAAGCCAGCCATCTCGCTACTTTCTAAAAGGCCGAAGTTTAGTTCAACTAAGGTTCTAGGGGCGAATTAGTGCTTAATGACACCACGCGGTAGCCAAGCATTTCCTCAGGTCGGATCCCAAGGAACACCAGGACAAACCAATGTGTCACACTAACGATGGCCATCAAATCAACCACATCAGTATACGCTGTGCAGTCTCCTTGATCTCATGCCATTTACCTAAGGTACTCAGATCCGGGTGTAGGATCTTTCACACAATAACAAACCCAAGCATTTCCCTTAAAAATAAAGCATACCAACAAACAATTAAAAACATTTACAATGAACTAAGCCCTAAGGTAAACCCCTCTTAAAGAATCCCCAGCAGAGTCGCCAGTTCTGTAACTCGGTGAACTGACTTTTATTTTTATTTCGCAAACAATGTTGCGGTGAGCATGAGTCGCCACCGACTTTTATTTTGTCCAATGTTAGGAAAGGTAAAAAGTACAGAAAAAGACCTTTTTTTGAAAGAAAACGGGCTCGGGGGGTAAGTTATGAAAAGGGAAGGTGCAAGCACCCTTTTCATCCGTAGTTATCTACGGGCTCTTAACTTGCTTAGCTCATGTTTGTTTGTTTTGAGTTGAAAAGAAGCATAAGGACTTTAGCGTAAATGCGTAGCCTTAGTTTTTCGAAATAGCAGTGAAAAGATGTCTTTTATTGAGCCAAGCAGGTTAAGAGAACTACCCTAATTACTTGGTCCTTTTCTATATTTTTTACGATTCCCAAGATAATCCATACTATATAGAAGTAGGAAATCCTTGTTATATTGGACGTGCGGGTCATCGAAGGGTCATCGAGGTCGTTGAAGGCAACAGGTAGAGATACCTTTAGCAATATTCAAAGGGACAATCATCGTTTCGTAGGCAACCATTCGAGGGACTAGATCATATCATTGTAGGCAACATCGTGGGTCATCGAGGGACTTATGATCTTTGCGATGATTTTTAATCGAGGGACTTTGCTAATTGGTACCTCTACATTCGAGGGACACGACCTTATAATCGAAGGCAACCGAAGAGGGGCGTACCCTAAGGGTGAGTGCGTGCAAGTGTGTCGGATTCGAGTATTTAATCTTGGAGTTAGTGAGCTACCATCCAGTTATTATCTTGCCATACAATCCTATTAGCCATACATCTAGCAGTTAAATATGTACAGAAAATTAAAGAGCGGAATGTAAAATCTACGCTATTACATGGCTTCGGGGATGGGGATTACAAACTACCGAATGAGGATAAAATTATTACAAACCCAAATGAAATTAAAAGTGGAAATAAAAATAGTTAAAGGTACGAAGTTAAGCATAAACTTGCAAATGTCCACAAGGATAGTCCAATAGCTTGAATTTAGTACCTCACAAAAAATCAAGAAAAAAGTTAGCGACGGATATAAAATGACGCGTGAGAAATGGTAAAATTATTAATTACAATGAAGATAAGATTTAACCTATCAAATTCTAAAAGATGACTAATTAAAATGTTTTTTGGATTTTTGATAATTAAAACTAAACTTAAAAAAAAGCATGTTTTTGTATTTTATTTACTAAAAGAAAACTAATTAATAAAATCTATTTTTGATATTTTTTTTTTATAAAAAGTTAAAACTATTATAGAAATTAAAATTAATAAGTAAATAACTTAAAAAAAACCAATAAAGGAGGGGGTGTAAAAGAAAAATGGGCGTTGGCTGAGAGTAATATGCAGCATGTAAACAGGTTGAGTTTAAAGCCCATAAGTGCAAAAGAAAAGGTCCAGGAAAAACCAGCTTATGGGGCCGGTTCGATTTTGACCCGGATCCGATACCATTAACATATAAACCCGGTTTAGATATAGAACCCTATTGATCCGCCTCCTCTCCCTTTCAACTCACACTTTGTTTCTGTTACTTCCATGGCTTCATCTCCTCAATTCAACAAAACAACACTCATTTCTTATTCTAAACCAAGAGAGGAATCAATTATGGTGTCTCGAACTTAACAGGAAAACAAAGCATCAACACACTACTCAATCGATGAAATCAACAGAATGGAAGAACAAAAAAAATCCTAATCAAGGTCCGATTCATTCATAGGCAAACATTAACAAGAATCAATAATAAAGGTTACCGTCGGAGAAGAAAAAAATCTCGAAGATGTGATGCCGAGTCGTTGATGACGTTCACTTGAATCTGACGTGGTGATTATGTGCTGTTCATGACCGGAGGTGAACGAATGTATTTGTTTGAATCGGTATCTTACATTGAACGTTGCTGAATCTGTTAATGTCGTCTTCGGATTTTCTTGAATCGGATGATGATGATCTGTAGGTGATAAACTTGGTCTTTGGTTTGTTCTGCAAAAACAAAATCAAGTTAATGCAAGTACAAAAGATTAGTGTGCCGTGAATTTCACCAAAGCTTCATGTTCATGTATGTTGTCGGTGTAAGATTTAATGGAAAGATGGAAATTAGTTTGAGCTATGATGTTGAAGTTGTTGCGTTTCCGGTAATGATGAACACAGTGCTATGTTGTTGGATGCCGTAGTCATTGAGTGGCTGCGGTACTGCTCGTGAGGGAGGGGTTGGATCGGATTCGGAGGGGCTTCCGCCGAGTTTTGGCCGTACTCCCGTTTGGTCCGAACTGATATCCTGTAAAGAAAATTCAAGCAAATTCATTATGTTATTGTACTTTCTTTTTGGAGATTTCACCTTTTGGATCGCTACTGTGCAAGATTAACTTTTCTTAATCTGTTTCTCATGGCTATGTGAAAACAAAATTGGGATGTATTAGTGATGTTAACGTGTGTATATACACACTAGAAAAAAAATACGTGGAACAATAAAAATTGTGGTCAAATATTAGTTTAGAAATTGCATATGATTAATAAAAAAACAAAGGTTTTGTGTTGTGTCACTTGGTCTTTCAAGAACGTGGACTGTATATTATACATGAAAAAATTAGTGAATGTAAACATTGTTAGGTTATAATCCTAGAATAAAAAAAATAGAACCATCATGCGTTCATCATTTGGTTTTAACAAATTAAAAATAAAACGGGGTAAAAATCGAAGGTAAATTTGAGGGGCCTCATATAAAATCATTGGCCAAAAACATTGTAAAAAAAACATTTTGAAAAATATGAGGCCTCAGGTGTCATCATTGGCCAAGACGAGATTAAAAAAAACCGTGAAAAGTGAAAAGTTTTTGATAAAAAGCGTGTAAAGCTTAAAAATGTATGAATGAAAGTGTGAGAATGAGGATTAGAAAATTGTTGATTAGGGTTAGAAAAGTTGTTGATGACTTTGTTGATGGAAAATGTTAGAATGGAGTGCTCTATTTATAGAGTGAAATTTAGGTCAAACCAATCCTAAAAAGGAAAAGATCCAACCCAGAGGCCCATGGATCTTTCCTGATGACCAAGATTATGAACCTGGACGCACTTGTGTCTAGGTGCGTCCAGGTGCAAAAAAAGATTAAAAAAATAGTTTCAAAAACATAGAAATGCACCAAGCAGGAATTGAACCTGTGACCTTCTGTTTGCAAGCCTTCCATTCTTACCAATTGTGCTATTTTATTTATTTGAAATAAAAAACCAATTGAAAGTATATGAAGCATCGGCCAACATTTTCTATTTATTAAAATATAAGCAATTTAAGAGTAAACTACTATATTTTGAAATAGACTTTAAATCGAATATTTATAAAATTCAGGATGTCAATGTAAATGAACCCGAGATTGTATGAAATCCAATTTTTGAAATAGTTTTGAATTTTTTTGAAAAGTGTGGGCAAATTTTGGGGTATGACAGCTGCCCCTGTTCAATCTTCTTAAACCTGGAGATGTAGATTGGCCTGTGTGCCTGTCGGAATCTGAAGGTGGAAGATGATTGAACACTAGAATACCCAGAAATTTGTGCTTGCTGGTGCGGGAATAATGTTGGAGATGAGCTTAAAGAATGTCATCCAGTTGTTTTAACAAGATGCTTGTCTAAAGCAGACGCTCTTCAGACTGTATCATATGCATTGATTGTATCTGAAGGAGAGATTCATCAAAATGAAGTAATGTCTCACAAAAAACTACCTGGAGAGGCTCCTGAATAGGGAAGATCATTGACTGATGTAAAAAAGATTAGGCTTTAAACAAAGCTCGGGAAGAACTGTCTTGTAGAAGATTAACTAAGAAGCTCCCTTAAAGGGAAAGAAATGTCTTAGAAAAGATTGGATAAATATGTTAAAGAAGATTACCTAAAGAGGTTGAGACATGTCTTAAACAAAACTAAACTAGAAAGGCTCCTAGAAAGGATATGAAACGTCTTAAATAAGACTACCTAGAAAGGCTCCTAGAAAGGATATGAAACATCTTAAACAAGACTACCTAGAAAGGCTCCTAGAAAGGATATGAAACGTCTTAGAAAAGACTACCTAGAAAGGTTGATAAACGTCTTAGAAAAGACTACCTAGAAAGGTTCCTAGAAAGGATATGAAACATCTTAAACAAGACTACCTAGAAAGGCTCCTAGAAAGAATATGAAACGTCTTAGAAAAGACTACCTAGAAAGGTTGATAAACGTCTTAGAAAAGACTACCTAGAAAGGTTCCTAGAAAGGATATGAAACATCTTAAACAAGACTACCTAGAAAGGCTCCTAGAAAGGATATGAAACGTCTTAGAAAAGACTACCTAGAAAGGTTGATAAACGTATTAGAAAAGACTACCTAGAAAGGTTGATAAACGTCTTAGAAAAGACTACCTAGAAAGGTTGATAAACGTCTTAGAAAAAGACTACCTAGAAAGGTTCCTAGAAAGGATGAGAAATTCTTTGATTGTTTCTGAATTATCTTTGAAGAAAGACCCAGAATGAAGCATCAAAAAATGTGTTTGTGTCTTGAATGAGCGTTAAGATTGAATCGTTGATACAATTTTGCACTGTATCTGGATGATAATGTTCTTTTGATTGAGGAATGACCTGAAAAGGCGAAATAAGTTTTATGCAATGTCATGATGCATGTATTGTGTAATGAGGTTCTCAAAATAAACAAGAATGTTGTATGTTATGTATGTATTATGAATAATGCATGGCTTGACTATATAGTCGAAGCATATTGGTAACTTTGTAAGGTAATTGCTGGTTGAGAAAATAAATCTTGTATGCTGCTGGAGATAATGACAGGGTGGTTGAGAATTCCTGTCTTTTGTTTGAGGATATCCAGTTGGGGATTTTTATTACCGCTTGGGGATGAAAGTAGCTTGAGTGATTTGATCCTGATGTGCCCTGACTAGGGATAAAAAAGATGGATAATTGACCAAGTTTCCACTGTGAGTGCCAACTTTACTGGGAACAGTGAGTTTGAATAAACCATGTTGGAGAAGAAGATTGTATCGGAGAGCCTGTAGTGTTGGGGAGCCAAGTCTCTGTTGGGAAGAGATTATTTGAAGGTAACTCCTCGAGGATTACTTTGTGGGGATATTGTTGTGAAAACAACTTTGTGGGTAAGATCCCTTGAGATTTCAATTTTCATTGCCCCCATGTCACTTGATGTTGGAAAACATTTTCTTAACCGTATGTGGCCCTTTGCATGGGGAGGTCTATCTGCCCCTGGAGTTGGTAACCTGGTATACTTGATTCTTGAGATTACTGGGATTAGAACTTTGAAGGAGATAATGATCCTGCTGCTAGTAGCTAAATAGATTTTGCTGAGATTTGTGACTAATGCAACATGCCCCAAGTGATAGGCTTGCCTCTCTGACTGTTTAGTGCCTTTGAGAGATTCTCTGAATCTTGACTTGATTGCCTTTGGTAGATGGAGTGATAATATGCTCCTTCTATGTACAAGCTTTTTAGCTGACTGAGTCAGGCGTAGGAAACATTTCTGCTTTTGATGCGCTTTTGAAGCGTCTTTGTCTGTCGGGAGGACTTTCTGAGTTCTGTGATACCACAAGCAACCTGCCCCAGTATCATGAGTTTAGGAACGATGCCCCTGATTGATCAACACTTCTGAGAGAGTCTTCGAGTCTTGACTTGATTGCCCCAGATATATGAATTCTTACTCAAAAGGGTATTCAACTTTTTTTGTGCCCCTAAGGGTGATCAGTATTTGAGATATTCTCGCTCGAACTCAACAGAGTTCTGAAGCCAACTTGTCACTTGAGAGGATTAGACTTTTCGTCGGCAGCTCATGATGGAAGCTTTCCTGGTGTCAAGTACTTGTTCATATGCAAAGATTGTTTAGTATGAGAAATATAATTCTAATGCAAAGTTCATGTTTGTCTTGAAGTTTAAAGAAGTTTTTTTTTTTTTTTGAAAGGATGTCAAAATATCGATTTTTTTTTATGTGAAAGGTGGTGTGATATCAACTCAAGCGTTTTAGCAAAACTCCTAGGAGTCAGTTTACCGTATTCTCGTTATAGTATGCTTTCGAATTAACCCTGCTTCAATTAGGACTTTTGAGGGTTGTAACGTGGTCAGGTTCACGGTTTTAGAAAAAAAAAGGAGTTTTAGGATCAAAATTTTATTGGTGCCCACCCCCTTCGTGATGTTCTCCAACCTAAGTTCAGTTAACTCGATGCGAGCATTCATCCTTCAAAAGGAGTTTGAGACGTACGATTGAGGAGTTGATGAGGTGTTTAGACATGGCAGTCACTAACCTTTTATTCTTGGTGTTTGATCACACGATCTCAAATTTTTAGTCACACGACTTTTCCTTTTTGTTGAGGATCTTTTTGTTTCCCTAACTTTTGCGTGGACAAAGTCTTTTGAATTATGATTTCGATGTCCACCGGGATGCCCTAAGTTTTGCCTAAGTCATTTGATTTCAAGTTTGTTGACTTAGCGAGCTTTCTTTTCTCTTATTTTTTCATTCATTTTTCTTCTTTTGAACCAGTCGTATGATCCTGAGATGTATTCGATTCTTTGGAGAGATAGCGACTGCCTCATTTCTTGCTTGATGAAGGATAACCATTGTGGTATTGGCTTTCCTCAACCTTTTGAAAGATAACCATTGTTGTATCCTTAGATGCGAGCTCCTGATGAATTTTGAACGCTCGATCAGGTTAACTGAACACTACCCTGCCCCTAGGTTAAATATGAGGGTGTTTTTTTGTATAGAAAGGAAACTCCTACTTCAAGGCTCAAAGGGGTTGACAAGGGATAACTTCCTTATATCTCCAGTGTTTGGGGATTTGAAACAATGCCTGTACATCATCAACAGGGTTTTACTCGAAAGCACACCATTTGAGATTATTGGTATTATATGTTCGTCATTCTCCTTTCAGAGTCATCATGCTTTATCACTGAGAGTTTAGTATCACAAGCAAAGAAAACATGTTAGAGCGAGAGCGAATGAATTTTTCAAGACAAACATATTCAATGCATCATTATTATAGTTCAAAAACAAACAAGTATTGCATATAAACAGTATTGAATCAAAACAAGAAAGACTACGCATGAACATGCTTGATGTGTAGAGATTGTCAGAGTTGAGGAGATTTTCTCCGTATGGACTTATTGCTTCAGAAGATCTGTTGAGTCGAAGGAGAACTTCAAATCTGGATTGTAGGTGTGAATGTGATGACCTTTGCATCAATCAAGTCTTGAACCTTGTCTCGGATCGGCTGACAAACATCAATCGATAAACCAAGTGCCCTAGAGAGCTTCAGGGATTTGAGGAAGAAGTTGAGAAACTCGTTGTCTGGAAACCTGTTATGCGATTATATGTATGCAAATGCATATGCAATGTTTTCAAATATCTTTAGATAATCCAGTTTGCAACATTAGAAAGTTGATTGGTCGCCTCTTCGTTTGAAGAACTCTGATTCTTGGACATTCTTCTATAGGAATCAAGCTCACCATATCCAGTGGGTCATAGCCTCTGATTCGGGGTATGGTACTTTTGAGCTTAAAGGCATGTGGCTAAAGGAAAATAAATCCTCTTGCCCCTTGATAGGAACTGTACCCTTGAGTTTGAAGGCATCTGGGTAGAGGAAAATAAATCCTCTTGCCCCTTGATAGGAACTGTACCCTTGAGTTTGAAGGCATCTGGCTAGAGGAAAATAAATCCTCTTGCCCCTTGACAGAAGTTTAGGCTCTTAATAATCCTTCCATAGTACCTGGAAAGTATGCGCCACGAATCCCTAAGATCTTTGAAAAAGGTTAGTCAACATGTTAGGTAAAAGCATAAGGTAATATGGACAAGTAAGTCCTACACACAAAACCTGCAAGGAAATCAAATTGTTAGGATATAAACAAATCCTGCAAGGAAACCAAACGGTTAGATAATGAATACAAACAAGTCACACAAGTATCCTTAGGTTTAAAGGATAGCATGAAGTTCATAGGTAAGTACCCTCCCCGCTGAAAGTTAGTTGGTTCAACCTGTCCTAGATAAAGATCGGGTTCTAGGGAGCTCATATCATTGACCTTTCTCGAAGGCGCTTATCTCAGTTCGGCGATCGAATCACCAACTGAAAAGGTCCCGAAAGTCCAGTCCATATGAGTGTAGCTTCGAGTATCAACCAACTTCAGTCGGAACTAAAGCCAGCCATCTCGCTACTTTCTAAAAGGCCGAAGTTTAGTTCAACTAAGGTTCTAGGGGCGAATTAGTGCTTAATGACACCACGCGGTAGCCAAGCATTTCCTCAGGTCGGATCCCAAGGAACACCAGGACAAACCAATGTGTCACACTAACGATGGCCATCAAATCAACCACATCAGTATACGCTGTGCAGTCTCCTTGATCTCATGCCATTTACCTAAGGTACTCAGATCCGGGTGTAGGATCTTTCACACAATAACAAACCCAAGCATTTCCCTTAAAAATAAAGCATACCAACAAACAATTAAAAACATTTACAATGAACTAAGCCCTAAGGTAAACCCCTCTTAAAGAATCCCCAGCAGAGTCGCCAGTTCTGTAACTCGGTGAACTGACTTTTATTTTTATTTCGCAAACAATGTTGCGGTGAGCATGAGTCGCCACCGACTTTTATTTTGTCCAATGTTAGGAAAGGTAAAAAGTACAGAAAAAGACCTTTTTTTGAAAGAAAACGGGCTCGGGGGGTAAGTTATGAAAAGGGAAGGTGCAAGCACCCTTTTCATCCGTAGTTATCTACGGGCTCTTAACTTGCTTAGCTCATGTTTGTTTGTTTTGAGTTGAAAAGAAGCATAAGGACTTTAGCGTAAATGCGTAGCCTTAGTTTTTCGAAATAGCAGTGAAAAGATGTCTTTTATTGAGCCAAGCAGGTTAAGAGAACTACCCTAATTACTTGGTCCTTTTCTATATTTTTTACGATTCCCAAGATAATCCATACTATATAGAAGTAGGAAATCCTTGTTATATTGGACGTGCGGGTCATCGAAGGGTCATCGAGGTCGTTGAAGGCAACAGGTAGAGATACCTTTAGCAATATTCAAAGGGACAATCATCGTTTCGTAGGCAACCATTCGAGGGACTAGATCATATCATTGTAGGCAACATCGTGGGTCATCGAGGGACTTATGATCTTTGCGATGATTTTTAATCGAGGGACTTTGCTAATTGGTACCTCTACATTCGAGGGACACGACCTTATAATCGAAGGCAACCGAAGAGGGGCGTACCCTAAGGGTGAGTGCGTGCAAGTGTGTCGGATTCGAGTATTTAATCTTGGAGTTAGTGAGCTACCATCCAGTTATTATCTTGCCATACAATCCTATTAGCCATACATCTAGCAGTTAAATATGTACAGAAAATTAAAGAGCGGAATGTAAAATCTACGCTATTACATGGCTTCGGGGATGGGGATTACAAACTACCGAATGAGGATAAAATTATTACAAACCCAAATGAAATTAAAAGTGGAAATAAAAATAGTTAAAGGTACGAAGTTAAGCATAAACTTGCAAATGTCCACAAGGATAGTCCAATAGCTTGAATTTAGTACCTCACAAAAAATCAAGAAAAAAGTTAGCAACGGATATAAAATGACGCGTGAGAAATGGTAAAATTATTAATTACAATGAAGATAAGATTTAACCTATCAAATTCTAAAAGATGACTAATTAAAATGTTTTTTGGATTTTTGATAATTAAAACTAAACTTAAAAAAAAGCATGTTTTTGTATTTTATTTACTAAAAGAAAACTAATTAATAAAATCTATTTTTGATATTTTTTTTTTATAAAAAGTTAAAACTATTATAGAAATTAAAATTAATAAGTAAATAACTTAAAAAAAACCAATAAAGGAGGGGGTGTAAAAGAAAAATGGGCGTTGGCTGAGAGTAATATGCAGCATGTAAACAGGTTGAGTTTAAAGCCCATAAGTGCAAAAGAAAAGGTCCAGGAAAAACCAGCTTATGGGGCCGGTTCGATTTTGACCCGGATCCGATACCATTAACATATAAACCCGGTTTAGATATAGAACCCTATTGATCCGCCTCCTCTCCCTTTCAACTCACACTTTGTTTCTGTTACTTCCATGGCTTCATCTCCTCAATTCAACAAAACAACACTCATTTCTTATTCTAAACCAAGAGAGGAATCAATTATGGTGTCTCGAACTTAACAGGAAAACAAAGCATCAACACACTACTCAATCGATGAAATCAACAGAATGGAAGAACAAAAAAAATCCTAATCAAGGTCCGATTCATTCATAGGCAAACATTAACAAGAATCAATAATAAAGGTTACCGTCGGAGAAGAAAAAAATCTCGAAGATGTGATGCCGAGTCGTTGATGACGTTCACTTGAATCTGACGTGGTGATTATGTGCTGTTCATGACCGGAGGTGAACGAATGTATTTGTTTGAATCGGTATCTTACATTGAACGTTGCTGAATCTGTTAATGTCGTCTTCGGATTTTCTTGAATCGGATGATGATGATCTGTAGGTGATAAACTTGGTCTTTGGTTTGTTCTGCAAAAACAAAATCAAGTTAATGCAAGTACAAAAGATTAGTGTGCCGTGAATTTCACCAAAGCTTCATGTTCATGTATGTTGTCGGTGTAAGATTTAATGGAAAGATGGAAATTAGTTTGAGCTATGATGTTGAAGTTGTTGCGTTTCCGGTAATGATGAACACAGTGCTATGTTGTTGGATGCCGTAGTCATTGAGTGGCTGCGGTACTGCTCGTGAGGGAGGGGTTGGATCGGATTCGGAGGGGCTTCCGCCGAGTTTTGGCCGTACTCCCGTTTGGTCCGAACTGATATCCTGTAAAGAAAATTCAAGCAAATTCATTATGTTATTGTACTTTCTTTTTGGAGATTTCACCTTTTGGATCGCTACTGTGCAAGATTAACTTTTCTTAATCTGTTTCTCATGGCTATGTGAAAACAAAATTGGGATGTATTAGTGATGTTAACGTGTGTATATACACACTAGAAAAAAAATACGTGGAACAATAAAAATTGTGGTCAAATATTAGTTTAGAAATTGCATATGATTAATAAAAAAACAAAGGTTTTGTGTTGTGTCACTTGGTCTTTCAAGAACGTGGACTGTATATTATACATGAAAAAATTAGTGAATGTAAACATTGTTAGGTTATAATCCTAGAATAAAAAAAATAGAACCATCATGCGTTCATCATTTGGTTTTAACAAATTAAAAATAAAACGGGGTAAAAATCGAAGGTAAATTTGAGGGGCCTCATATAAAATCATTGGCCAAAAACATTGTAAAAAAAACATTTTGAAAAATATGAGGCCTCAGGTGTCATCATTGGCCAAGACGAGATTAAAAAAAACCGTGAAAAGTGAAAAGTTTTTGATAAAAAGCGTGTAAAGCTTAAAAATGTATGAATGAAAGTGTGAGAATGAGGATTAGAAAATTGTTGATTAGGGTTAGAAAAGTTGTTGATGACTTTGTTGATGGAAAATGTTAGAATGGAGTGCTCTATTTATAGAGTGAAATTTAGGTCAAACCAATCCTAAAAAGGAAAAGATCCAACCCAGAGGCCCATGGATCTTTCCTGATGACCAAGATTATGAACCTGGACGCACTTGTGTCTAGGTGCGTCCAGGTGCAAAAAAAGATTAAAAAAATAGTTTCAAAAACATAGAAATGCACCAAGCGGGAATTGAACCTGTGACCTTTTGTTTGCAAGCCTTCCATTCTTACCAATTGTGCTATTTTATTTATTTGAAATAAAAAACCAATTGAAAGTATATGAAGCATCGGCCAACATTTTCTATTTATTAAAATATAAGCAATTTAAGAGTAAACTACTATATTTTGAAATAGACTTTAAATCGAATATTTATAAAATTCAGGATGTCAATGTAAATGAACCCGAGATTGTATGAAATCCAATTTTTGAAATAGTTTTGAATTTTTTTTGAAAAGTGTGGGCAAATTTTGGGGTATGACAGGTAGCATGACGCTTGCATGCGTATGCATACTTATTGCCGATGTATGACGCCTGTATGTCGATCCCAAGATTTTATCTCCTTATTGAACCTGTTTAAACCATATTTGCACCTACACCATGGCTATGCTTATGCCGGCTTGGTAATGTGGACAATGCTTATGCATATGCGTATGTTGATTGATGTAATAAGTGGAACGAAGTAATGTCTTCTATAAGACGACCTGAAAAGGTTTCTGGAATGGATATGAAAATTCGTCTTAAAGAAGACTACCTGAAAAAGTTTTTTTTTAGCAAGGATGAAGAATATCTTTAAAGATGGCTACCTGAAAAGGCTGAGAGATGTCTTAGAAGGACTACCTAAAAAGGTTCTTAGAAAGGACGATTAATGTCTTAGAAAAGACCACCCAGAAAGGTTCGTAGAATGTCTTAAAGAAGACCACCTGAAGAGGTTCCTGAAAAGGATGACAAATTGTCTTAAAGAAGGCTACCTAAAAAGGTACTTAAAAAAGAATGTCCTGAAGAAGACTACCTAAAAAGGTTCTTGGAAATGACGATGATTGTTTTAAAGAAGACTACATAGAAAGGTTCTTAGAAAGAGAACGTCTTGAAGAAGACTACCTGAAGAGGTTCCTAGAAAGGATCGTGAGATTTATCTTAAAGAAGAATACCTAAAAAGGCTGAAAGATGTCTTAAAAAAGATTACCTGGAGAGGTTCTTAGAATGTCTTAAAGAAGACTACCTGAATAGGTTCCTGAAACGGATGACAATTTGTCTTAAAGAAGACCACCTGAGAAGATCCCTAGAAAGGATCGTGCGATTTGTCTTGGAGAAGACTACCTGAAAAGGCTGAAAGATGTCTTAAAAAAGATTACCTGGAGAGGTTCTTAGAAAGAGAATGTCTTAGAGAAGACTGCCTAAAAAGGTTCTCGGAAAAGGCGATGATTGTCTTAGAGAAGACTACCTGAAAAGGTGTAATGTATCAACCAATGTATGTAATGCATGATTTATATGTATTTGCATGATGCTCCAATGATAGGCTGTTGATAACCAAAGCGTATATAGCTCGCTGGAGTTATAGGTTTGTTGGATGCTAGCGCGATTCCCCAATACCTGTTTTTTTGAACTTTGAAGATCGAAGTTAGGAGAAAGATTGGTTGGATGTTGTAAAGTATGAGAACGCCTTTTCCTTTTGATTTGCGCTTTGCCCCGGTTTGACCCTTTGAATTACTCCACGCTTTTGAATTTTGAAGTTCTCCGCGTCTTTCACCTTTTGAGGTTCTCCACGCCCTTAACCTTTCGAGGTTCTCCACACCTTTAACCTTTTGAGGTTCTCCACACCTCTAGCCTTTTGAATTGTTTGCCTTATGGATTTGATATCCAATGCCCCAATGTTTAGTGGAAAAGGATGCCTATGATCTCCAAGCTATGAAGGGAGCGCTCCAAGAAATAACCTTGTCATATGCCTCGACGTTTGGATTGAAGGGGTATGCCCTTGGTCTCCAGGATATGGAGGACTATCCATAGTGTTCTATCCTTTTGAATTTGAATTCTTCCCATGTTTGACATGCCCCTATTTGTTATTGCTTCGAGGTGTGCCCCAAGTCGATTGAACCTTTAGGATGAATGCCCGTGGTGAATAGGATGTTTGATTGCATGCCCCTGTGATCCTTGAAATTTTGCCCCTGTTTAGGAGAACCCCCTAGATGTGGTTCCCCCCATTCCAGAGTCTTTATTAGAAAAGGATCACCTTTGATTAACCCATTTCGAGATCTCCTCGATGCTAAGTGTATACTCGCAAATGACGTTGTACCATCTGAGAAGTAACTCCAATGCAATGTGTATGCAAGTTTTGAAATCGAAGTCCGTTATGAATTAGGACTAGATGATTAGAAATGAATGTTTGAAGAAGCGTAGTGATTAGAAATAGTTTTAACAAACATAGGAGTCGGTATAACAAAATCCTACTAGTATGCTTTCATGGTTAACCTTGCCTCAATTAGGACTTTTGAATGTTGTAACTTGGCCTGGTTCACGGTTTTAAGAAACAATGGATATAAGGCTCAAAGTTTATTTACCCCACCCCATTCTCCTTGATGTTCTCCGAATCCTAAAAATTCGCCTAATCCAATGAATGTGCTTTGTATGTAAGAGAATCGCTTCAGTTTTGATGTTGAGCAGAATCCTTAGTAGAGATCCAAGCATTGATGAAAAATGTTGTAAAGATCCAAGCGTTTATGAGAAGCTTTGATTATTTAGCAGTCACAAGATTATCCTCTGTATTTCGCCTTTATTTTTTCTATCCCTTATTTTTGCATGAACCAGTCCCTTAGAATGTGGTCCATCGGGATGCCCTGATTTTTTCCTAAGTCATTTCTGTTTTCTTTCATGAAATTTTCCATTTTGACTTAGCGGGCGTTCTTCTTTTGAAAGCTCATTTTGAGGTTTGATCCTTGGATATTGAATGTCGTGACTGCCATGTTGACTTTGATTTGTAAGCTTCGTCTTTGATACTTCCTCGATCTTGAATGATGTAATGAGGAAGAAGATGTTGTGGATGTTACCTCCATTGCTTCCTCAATCTTGGATGAACGCGAGGAAGGAGATATGCTTGAACCTTTGCTTTGCGTGATCCTTATGCTTGAACCTTTGCTTGGATTAACTGATTCTCTTGACAACCAAAATACACCATTGAATTAACCGATATCTACCTTGCCCCTGATTGAAATCAAGTTTTTTTTTGAAAAAGTAGAAACAAACTCCAACTCCTGGCTCGAGGGGGTGACGAGGGATTAACATCCTTATATCTCCACTGTTTAGAAATTGAAACAATGCCTGTACATCCTCGGCTCGGTCTTACCTTGAAAGCATACGTTTAGCGAGATTTAGTTATTTGTATTCGTCATTCTCCCTTAAGTTTGTTAATAATCCTAAAACCTGGAAAGTCATAATAGTGAGTGAAATGAATTGACTCCAAAACCTGCATGGTCATCCCATTAGAATTGCTAATCCGAAGGTACAACTTTTATCCTGAGTGACACTTAGCGATCATTAGGGTTGAGATTATGAGCATGATATGTAACACCCTTCTAAACCCCGCGACAATTATTAATAATTAATCAGAGTAAAAACATATACACAAGGGTGCCACAATTATTAAAAAATAATTATATCAACTAAGGTCAAAGTCATGCTTTATTAGGAAACGTTTCATCAAACACATTCATGTTTAACACAGCGGAATACGAAACATCATCAAATACAACCAAAATGGGATCATAATCCAACACCAAATAGATTAGATAATTTCATAAAACTCTATAACTATCGTTCCCCAGTGTTACAGATCAGAGCATGACCGACACGATCCAACATAAACAGATAAAATCTATGAGTCATCCTCACCGAGCACTAATGCCGCTACTCTTCAATCTGAAAATGACAACATGTAAGGGTGAGTCTCATTCTCAATTAGTAAATATTATGCAATTCATAAGCAACAAGCATCATAATATACCGTTCACCCAATTATACATATTCAGATTCACATCCATTATTAATTCACACAATAATAGATTACAACACACACTACAGAAATCCATACAATCATATTATGACAGAATGCATATGACACAACTGACACTATGCATGTGGTACCAAATAACCGTGGAATCAATCCACCTAACCGATCTACGCCTCATCGAGATACGGCCCACCGACACAATTTCCACACAATGGGAAATATGTCCACCAACGATCCAAACATCACCGGGATCCAACATCAATGCATATGAATGAATGAAACACATATAACATACTTAAAACACACCGAATCACGATGAACAACTCATCTCAACACCACATCACCGAATAAGTATGTACATGTTTTCAACATCATTCAAATAGTCATGCATCCATCACAATCATAATAACAAATCACAACCAATTCATCATCACATCAAACACATTGTCACACCTATCTCATATGCACACAATGTTCAATTCTCATCAAGTAATTAAATCAAGTTTTTAAAGAAATAAGGTCGGATAATACCAATATTCATCGTTCATCATATAAAACAATTAATTACTTGCACAACGCCCAAAACGGCACTAAGAAATGATACACGGATCAAAAGATACGTTATTTTGAAGTTTGGAAAAATTCGCACACAGCAAGGTTCGCTCAGCGGAGCAAGGCAGAAGCGAAACCCTTCAGACCCCCGCTCAGCGGACCTCAAGCGACGTCAAACAGAAGCGAACCACGTTGGGACCTCCGCTCAGCGGACCCCCCTCCGCTCAGCGGACCTGCGATTTCAGCCAACCCCAAGTCTGCGACAGACCCTGCGATTTCACTCTCTTTTCACCCAAAAACAATTCCAGACCTCACATACAGGCATACAATCATCATATATTCAATTACACACCATAAAAACATCATTGAACGCATTATTAACCAATTAGTTCACACAATTATCATCAATTCAATCCAAATTAGAACACCCTAACCTAACAATCCCAATGTCTAATTGAACCAAACCATACATCAATCTACCTATCACCTAAGATCACATAAGAGATACTAAAAGGAAGAGTCTCCCCTTACCTCGATGAATCTCTTGAATGCTCTCCTTCCGGTTTCACGTTCTTGCCTCTTTCTCTTCTCTTGCTCTTTTCACGTGTTCTTCCTTTCTCCCCAAAGTTCCTTTTTCTTATTTTATGAAAAATAAAATAAAAATAGATTAACCACAACTTAGTAAAAGGCCTAACCAACATAGCACCCCTCTTTTACTAACATCACACCATAAGCCCAATAGCCTTTATTCCATCATTTTCCGATTAAAATACTAAATTCCAATTATTTAATTTAAATCTTAATTAAATTAATAAACTGAAATTATGGGGTGTTACAACTCTCCCCCACTAAAAGAATTTTCGTCCTCAAAAAAATACCTTAGACGAAAAGTTCCTGGTAAGAGTCCTTCATCTGGCTCTCTAACTCCCATGTAACATTTCCACCGGCTGGTCCTCCCCAAACCACTTTCACCGTTGCTATATCTTTACCTCGTAACTGCTTCACTTTACGATCTTCAATCCTCATAGGTAACGTCTCTACAGTCAGATTATCTCGCACCTGTATATCATCTACCTGAATCTCATGAGACGGATCCGCAATGTATTTCCTCAACTGAGATACGTGGAACACATCATGCAAATTAGCGAGTGCAGGCGGTAAAGCAACCTGATAAGCAACCTTTCCAATCTTCTTAGTAATCTGAAATGGACCAATGAAACGCGGAGTTAACTTCTTCGACTTCAAGGCTCTCCCAATACCAGTCATCGGAGTAACTCGCATGAATACATGATCTCCTTCCTTAAATTCAATATCCTTCCTTCTTTTGTCATGGTAACTCTTCTGACGACTCTGAGAAGCTCTCATCTTTTCCTGAATCATCTTGATCTTTTCTGTAGTTTGTTGCACAATCTCCGGTCCAACCACTGTATTTTCTCCAGATTCGTACCAACACAAAGGTGTTCTACATCTCCTACCATACAATGCTTCAAACGGAGCCATACCAATACTCGAATGATAACTGTTTTTGTAGGTAAACTCAACCAAAGGTAAATAACTATCCCAAGCACCACCTTTTTCTAATACACAAGCTCGTAACAAATCCTCTAACGATTGAATCGTTCTCTCCGTCTATCCATCTGTCTGCGGATGATAAGCAGAACTCAACCTCAACTTAGTACCTAAGGCTTCCTGCAATCCTGTCCAGAACATAGAAGTAAATCTCGGATCTCTATCCGACACAATACTAGCCGGAACGCCATGCAAACTCACTATCTTCTCAACATACAACTGAGCCAACTTCTCCATCGAATAATCCATTCTTATTGGAATAAAGTGAGCAGATTTCGTCAACCGATCTACAATAACCCAGATAGAATCACAATTCTTGCTCGTTCTAGGTAAACCAGATACAAAGTCCATAGAAATTCCATCCCACTTCCAATCGGGAACAAACAACGGTTCCACCAATCCAGACAGTTTCTGATGCTCAATTTTCGACTTTTGACAAATTAAGCAAGCATAAACAAACTCAGCAATTTCCTTCTTCATTCCAGGCCACCAAAATAACTTCTTCAAATCATGATACATCTTGGTAGCACCAGGATGAATGCTCAATCCACTCCGATGTCCTTCTTCCAGAATACTCTTTCTGATCTCAGCAACATCGGGTACACACACTCGGTCTCCAAACCTTATAACACCATTCTCGTCAATTCGGAATTCACCTCCTTGACCTTGGTTAATCAATGTAAACTTGTCTACCAAGCCAACGTCAGATTTCTGTCCGTTTCTAATTTCCTCAAGGATATTATTAGTTAACTTCAACATTCCCAACTTAACACTATTGGAAGTAATTTCGCATACTAAACTCAAATCTCGGAATTGTTCAATTAAATCCAATTCTCGCACCATTAGCATAGACATATGCAATGACTTCCTGCTCAATGCGTCAGCAACAACATTTGCTTTACCAGGATGGTAATTCAAACCGAAATCGTAGTCCTTCAAAAATTCTAACCATCTTCTTTTTCTCATATTGAGCTCTTTCTGATCGAAGAGATACTTCAGACTCTTATGATCGCTGAATACCTCAAATCGAGAACCATAGAGATAATGTCTCCACAACTTTAACACAAACACCACAGCTGCCAATTCCAAATCATGAGTCGGATAATTCTTCTCATGAATTTTCAACTGTCTTGAAGCATAGGCCACTACTTGCTTATCTTGCATCAAAACACCACCTAAACCCATCAGTGAAGCATCACAGTACACATTAAAAGACTTCGCTGGATTAGGCAAAATTAAGATCGGAGCACTTGTCAACCTCTTCTTCAACTCTTGAAAACCTTTTTCGCATTCTGAATCCCATACAAATACTTGTCCTTTTCTTGTTAACTTAGTCATTGGTAATGCCAACTTCGAAAATCCCTCAATGAACTTTCTATAGTAACCTGCCAGACCAAGAAAACTACGAATCTCTGAAGCATTCTTCGGCGTCTCCCACTGAGATACAGCTTCTACCTTCATAGGATCCACTGCGATACCGTTCTTCGAAATTACGTGGCCAAGAAAACTTACTTCCTTCAACCAGAATTCACATTTAGACAATTTCGCATACAACTTCTTCTCTTTCAATAACTCCAACACCACTCTTAAATGCTCTGCATGTTCTTCATCACTCTTCGAGTAAATTAGAATGTCGTCAATGAACACTACTACGAACTTGTCAAGATACGGGTGAAATATCCTGTTCATATACTCCATGAAAACACCAGGTGCATTAGTAACACCAAATGGCATAACAGAATATTCATAGTGTCCATACCTCGTTCGGAATGCCGTCTTCTGAATATCTTCTGCCTTCACACGAATTTGGTGATATCCAGACCTCAAATCAACCTTGCTAACACACAAGCTCCAACCAACTGGTCCATCAAATCATCAATCCTCGGCAAAGGATATCGATTCTTGATTGTCACTTTGTTCAGTTGTCTATAATCAACACATAACCTCATTGAACCTTCTTTCTTCTTAACCAACAGTACCGACGCACCCCACGGTGACACACTAGGACGAATAAACTTCTTCTCCAACAATTCCTCTAACTGTTTCTTCAGTTCAGCCAATTCCGATGCCGACATGCGGTACGGTGCCATCGACACAGGACTAGTTCCAGGAATCAATTCTATAGCAAACTCCACTTCTCTTTCAGGTGGCAACTCACTAACATCTTCTGGAAACACTTCCGGATATTCATTCACTACCCGTAGCTCACCAGTATTATCGCCCCCTGTCACCTCCATCGAAGAACACAACATAAATACCACTGCTCCATCATTGACAGCTAAATTCATTTGTTTGACTGACATAGTCAAATCCTCAACACTAACCTCTTCAGGAAAGATAACCGTCTTCGTAAAACAATTGATATGAACTCGATTAAATTGCAACCAGTTCATTCCCAATATGACGTCATGTCCTTCAAGAGGAAGGCACACTAAGTCCATTCCAAACTTTCTACCAAATATGTCAACAGGACAGTTCAAACAAGCACAAGAAGTAGTTACTGAACCCGACGCAGGAGTGTCAATAACCATACTTCCATGAATAACAAATATTTCTAATCCCAATCGTTTAGCACAATCCATTGAAATGAACGAATGAGTCGCTCCAGTATCTATAATAGCAACTAAAGGTGTGTCATGGATAAAACACGTACCTTTAATTAGACGATCTTCTGGAGTAGTCTCTGACCCAGACAAGGCAAAGACCTTTCCACCAACCTGATCCTTCTTCGGTTTAGTGCAGTGTGGACTGATGTGACCCTCTTCGCCGCAATTGTAGCAAGTCACAATCTTCATCCTACAATCTGAAGCAATATGACCCGCCTTACCACACTTGAAGCATTTCTTCTCTCCACCCTTGCATTCATTCCTCCTATGCCCAGTCTCTCCACAATTGTAGCACCTAACGGGAGCACCAGAATCTCCCCCACTAGGCCTCTTCCAATCCCCAGCTCTAGGATTTCCTCTACCATATGGCTTACCTCTATCCATAGGCTTCTTACCTTTCTTGTCAACCAACTCGCGAGAGTGAGATGACTTCAGCTTAAGGTTATCCTCTTCAAAGATCCTACTACAGTCCACTAAATCGACAAATCTCCGAATTCTTTGGTACCTGATCCCCTGCTTGATCTCATCACGAATACCATTCTCAAACTTGATGCACTTTGAGAATTCACTAGCCTCGTCATTGTTGTAGTGAACGTAGTACTTCGCCAACTCAACAAATTTCGAAGCATACTCTGGTACCGTCATATTACCCTGAGTCAGCTCCAAAAATTCAATCTCTTTCCTGCCTCGAACGTCTTCAGGAAAATACCTCCTCAGAAACTCTCTCTTGAACACAGCCCATGAAACAGCTACACCATCAGCATCCAATTCAGCCCTGGTAGCCATCCACCAATCATCAGCCTCCTCGGACAACATATGAGTACCATACCTCACTTTCAGGTTCTCAGCACAATCGATGACTCTGAAAATCCTCTCGATCTCCTTAAGCCATTTATGAGCACCTTCAGGATCATGTGTGCCCTTGAACAACGGAGGATTGTTCCGCTGGAAACTGTTCAGCTGTCTGTCAGCACCAATACCAGCTCCATTGGCATTCCCTCCCAGTACACCAGCAATCATGCCCAGAGCCTCAGCAATTGCATCGTCATTTCTTCCTCCTCTTCCGGCCATTGTTCTGCTAAATATCAAACAATATTCATTAGAACAAGATGTATCGATAGTGTCAACCTTACACTATTCGCATACGAGGGCTTAACTGACACTAAGACTCTGACTCAAACGACCGACTATGCTCTGATACCACTATTGTAACACCCTTCTAAACCCCGCGGCAATTTTTAATAAGTAATCAGAGTAAAAACATATACACAAGGGTGCCACAATTATTTAAAAATAATTATATCAACTAAGGTCAAAGTCATGCTTTATTAGGAAACGTTTCATCAAACACATTCATGTTTAACACAGCGGAATACGAAACATCATCAAATACAACCAAAATGGGATCATAATCCAACACCAAATAGATTAGATAATTTCATAAAACTCTATAACTATCGTTCCCCAGTGTTACAGATCAGAGCATGACCGACACGACCCAACATAAACGGATAAACTCTATGAGTCATCCTCACCGAGCACTAATGCCGCTACTCTTCAATCTGAAAATGACAACATGTAAGGGTGAGTCTCATTCTCAATTAGTAAATATTATGCAATTCATAAGCAACAAGCATCATAATATACCGTTCACCCAATTATACATATTCAGATTCACATCCATTATTAATTCACACAATAATAGATTACAACACACACTACAGAAATCCATACAATCATATTATGACAGAATGCATATGACACAACTGACACTATGCATGTGGTACCAAATAACCGTGGAATCAATCCACCTAACCGATCTACGCCTCATCGAGATATGGCCCACCGACACAATTTCCACACAATGGGAAATATGTCCACCAACGATCCAAACATCACCGGGATCCAACATCAATACATATGAATGAATGAAACACATATAACATACTTAAAACACACCGAATCACGATGAACAACTCATCTCAACACCACATCACCGAATAAGTATGTACATGTTTTCAACATCATTCAAATACTCATGCATCCATCACAATCATAATAACAAATCACAACCAATTCATCATCACATCAAACACATTGTCACACCTATCTCATATGCACACAATGTTCAATTCTCATCAAGTAATTAAATCGAGTTTTTAAAGAAATAAGGTCGGATAATACCAATATTCATCGTTCATCATATAAAACATTTAATTACTTGCGCAACGCCCAAAACGGCACTAAGAAATGATACACGGATCAAAAGATACGTTATTTTGAAGTTTGGAAAAATTCACACACAGCAAGGTTCGCTCAGTGGAGCAAGGCAGAATCGAAACCCTTCAGACCCCCGCTCAGCGGACCTCAAGCGACGTCAAACAGAAGCGAACCACGTTGGGACCTCCGCTCAGCGGACCCCCCTCCGCTCAGCGGACCCCCCTCCGCTCAACGGACCTGCGATTTCAGCCAAGCTCAAGTATGCGACAGACCCTGCGATTTCACTCTCTTTTCACCCAAAAATAATTCCAGACCTCACATACAGGCATACAATCATCATATATTCAATTACACACCATAAAAACATCATTGAACGCATTATTAACCAATTAGTTCACACAATTATCATCAATTCAATCCAAATTAGAACACCCTAACCTAACAATCCCAATGTCTAATTGAACCAAACCATACATCAATCTACCTATCACCTAAGATCACATAAGAGATACTAAAAGGAAGAGTCCCCCCTTACCTCGATGAATCTATTGAATGCTCTCCTTCCGGTTTCACGTTCTTGCCTCTTTCTCTTCTCTTGCTCTTTTCACGTGTTCTTCCTTTCTCCCCAAATGGTTCCTTTTTCTTATTTTATGAAAAATAAAATAAAAATAGATTAACCACAACTTAGTAAAAGGCCTAACCAACATAGCACCCCTCTTTTACTAACATCACACCATAAGCCCAATAGCCTTTATTCCATCATTTTCCGATTAAAATACTAAATTCCAATTATTTAATTTAAATCTTAATTAAATTAATAAACTGAAATTATGGGGTGTTACATGATAAACACCTATTGATCC
This sequence comes from Vicia villosa, assembly GCF_029867415.1. Lineage (NCBI taxonomy): Eukaryota > Viridiplantae > Streptophyta > Magnoliopsida > Fabales > Fabaceae > Vicia > Vicia villosa. The sequence continues at coordinate 292,255 of NW_026705536.1, forward strand.
TAGGGACAATCTCCTTTGTAAATCTGTTGACCTTGTTTTATTCCTTAGTTCCTAGACTTGTAGAAGTAAAGAGTAATCTCGAATTCTCCTTGGCCATGTCAACCGGTTGGGAATAAATTGTTAGCGGCGGGTTTTCGTTGTTTCGGAACTTCATGAGTTTCCTTAGACTGAACCTCTTTTGCTTTTCCTAAGGATAGTATCACCTATGACCCTTTTGTCCCTTGGTGGGGAGTTAACATATGTCGCCTTTCCTCCATTGTAAATAGGCATCTTTGTTCCGGGTATTGCCCCAATTGGACTGACCCTTGCCCCCGAGTTATCTTAAAGCGTCCTTGTAAATTTGATAAGTTCTAAGATGAACCCCTTTATGACTAGATACCCCTTGAGTGTATCTATGAGGGAACTCTTTTGTTGAACTAATCCTTGCTCGACGATATCCTTTGTTGTATTTATAATCCTGTTGCAACAAGGCATGGACATGCGGCTGGCATGGTGAAAGACATCCCTTTTTCTCCTTGTAAGTCCAAGCTCATTCCCAATAATTTATCCTCCTTTCTCCATAGTCTACGATCCTTTTTCTTTGTGAGTCTCAGGAAATCGGCTAGCGCGGTAGGTGTGGATGCGGGTGAAGATAGAAATGCGAATGTAAATGCAAATGTATGAATGCATGAAAATGCAAATGCATGGGTATGCGAGAGACTCCCTGTATGATAACTCCGTGTATGCAATGCAGATGTGTGACATATGATCCTAGGGATAGCCTTAGAGGCGACATTAGACCCTCGTGGAATATATGCCAGCTTGATGTTATGATACGCCAATGGAAACCCCTTAGATTAGGGAATATGCAGAAGGTAGCGGCTGGTGACCGTTCAAGACAGTCACCAAGTCTCATGGCCATCGAGAGGCCGTTCGACTTGTACCAATGAAGTTGTCCCTCGTGGGAAGGTTCTCTAAGCGGAACACAACCTATCTAAGGACGATATTGGATGAAGAGAAATCCCTACAGGCTAGGGATGAAAGATGTATAAATGGAAATCCAAAACCCTGCGAGTTAGAGGGTTACGCGGGAGCAAGCACGGGTTGATCGTTCAAGACAGTTACCAGCTCTCATGGCCATCGAGAGGCCAATCGACGTGCATTAATGTGGACGTCCTTCAGGGGAAAGACGCGTCGTTGTAAAAACACATGGACGTAAAACAAAATCCCTACATGCTAGGGAGTACGTAGGAGCAAGCACGGGGTGACCGTTCCAGACAGTCACTAGATCGCATGGCCATCGAGAGGCCAATTGACGTATGCTAAAGAAGATGTCCTTCGTACGAAGGATGCGATTTTAGAAATATAATCCCTACAGGCTAGGGAACGCGTAGATGTAAGCGCAGAGTGACCGTTCATGACAGTCACTAGGTCTCATGGCCATCGAGAGACCAATCAACGTGCATAAATGTAGTTGCCCTTCGTGGGAAGGACATGGTCTTGGAAATAGAATCCCTATAGACTAGGGAATGCATAGATGTAAGCACATGGTGACCGTTCGAGACAGTCACTGGATCTCATGGCCATCGAGAGGCCAATCACTGTGCACTAATAAAGGTGTCATTCGTATGAAGGATTCGATTTTAGAAATAGAGTCCCTACAGGCTAGGGACTGCATGGATGTAAGCACGGGGTGACTGTTCATGACAGTCACTAAGTCTCATGGCCATCGGGAGGCCAATCAACGTGCATGAATGTAGATGCCCTTCGTGGGAAAGACATGGTCTTGGAAATAGAGTCCCTGTAGGCCAAGTAACGCGTAGGGATACCTGCAAAATTAACACGCAAGACATTCGCAGTGTATAAATCGTAAACACATAATAAGCACGTAAGCACGTAAGCACGTAAGCCCTAGGTTCATAGGTTCGACGTAACGGCTTAGGGTGCCTACCCTTCCCATTGGTATGTTCTAGAAGGTCTCATGGGGTCGTTCATAGCCGCCGAGACTTTCTGTCTCTTTGGATTTTAGAACAACTCATTTTATCCATGAGGTTCGAATTTTAGGGGTAGGTTCCCAGAGAGATCAGCCAAATACCAAGTCCAGCCCTCAACAAGGTCAAGCCTCGTATCAGACATTTCCGGATATTCAACCCACTGAGTGGAATTATAATAAGACTCGTAGGCGATGTATTTCCTCTCTGGTCTTAAATATAATTCTCACGCTTAGGTTTGACAACAATTTATATATCCCCAAAATTTACAGTAAAACAAGTAATCATTTAAATAAACATTTATTTAAATTACTATAAATATTTACTGTAAATAAAAACCGTAAATAAATAAATAAATTAAATTAAATTTAAATATTTATAAGAACCTGATCCCTAAATCCTGCCATTTGTAGCTCCAAAATTGCAGTACAGCAACAAATATTAAAGTAAACGAATATTCATTTAAATTGTTATAATTACTGTAAATGGAAGTTGTAAATAAATAAGTAAATAAATATAATTTAAATGTTTATATTAAAACCATAAACCCTAAAATGGCGAATTAGCCAACCCTAAAAATTTCGCCAAAAACCTACACCGTTTGCCAAACACCTAAACCCTGCCAAAACCTATAGGAGTCTAATAATTCACCATTAAGTGTATCTCCCCAGCAGAGTCGCCAGCTGTAGCAACCTGCCCTAAAAATTAAGACTTAGAGTCGCCACCTATTCTAAAGGGCGAATAGGAAACCCTACGCAGTTTAGAGATCGGGGTAAGTTATTATAATCAGGTCGAGGGAAGGTGTTAGGCACCCTCAACCCTTTCCTAAGGTTTGCATTATAGAGTTGAGGTTTATGGCTAAAATAAAGAAAGATGACAGAAAATCAATAGAGTTAAAAGCTAATTATTATGAACATGATTAGAGTTTTGAGGAGGGGGACTCGTCTTGGTTATCCAAGTGCCTACGTATCTCCTTAGGGAGAATCAGAGTCAACGTAGTTCGGGCACAGGGTTGTACGCCTTAGAATTTGATTTGATATGGTTTGAAGGCTTTTTGAATGTCCTATCGTAGTTTTGAATTTGATTTGAAAGGAATTTTGAGTTGCCTGATTGAAAAGGATGAAAATCCGTAGTGTCGTGGTTTAGTGTGTTTTGAAGGTTTTGGGCGTACAACCCTGATTTAATATGTCACCGTTGTTGCAATGATCAATAGGTTTGATCATTATAGTTAACGTATTAAAGAGGCATTGTTGGTTACTCTGATCGATAGATTCGATCGTCCCGGGCAGCAAATTGAATGTATTTTAATTTTGTCATTAAATCTCATGTTTTATTCTTTTATCTCTCGTCTAATGCGACTAATAGCTTTAGTCGGGTCGAGGAGAGAATTATTCAAGAATTAATTAAATTAATATTTTTTCCAAATGGCAGTGGAACCGGGCAAACCCTAAGGCATTGATAAACCTCTAGAGTTTTTGTTATATTTATGATTAAGGTTGATTAAATTAATTAAATCAAGATGGTCGAATAATCGGGAGATAAACCTAACCTAATCTTAATTTGATTTTCCTAATCCTAATTTAAAAAATTAAATTAATATCAATGTTAATATTTTCTACAATTCCTAATCTAAATAATAAAAGTAGAAAATCAATTAACTCCTAATCTTAAATAATAATATATATATATATATATATATATATATATATATATATATATATATATATATATATATATATATATATATATATATATATATATATATATATATATATATATATATATATATATATATATATATAGAAAACCTGGGTGTCATACCCCAAAATTTGCCTCCCACACTTCTCTCATAACAAGGTTTAAGAACAAACTCCAAAACCTTGCTCACTCAAATGATCCAGTCAACTGATGCAAACTGAAAGGTCGATCACAATCAAGGCATGATTCAAATCATGATCATTGGGCAAACATCAAGTATGGGGTGCATAACCATCATTTGATCAAGAATTGATCATGATTCCATTAATAGAAACTCAGAGATGAACAAATATAGAAAGGTTCAAATTAGGGTTTCTTAGGAGAAAGTCAACCCAACTTTGACTAGGCATAACTTTCACATGGAACGTCAGAAATTCCCCACTCAAAGCCTATTTTGAAGGAAATTGAATTCTCTACAACTTTGTGTCTCACAAGCCAAGGCAAAAAATGCTTCATTTAAGAGATACAAGGCAAAAGATTACAGATCATTTTCAGGCATCCTTCAAAAGCAGTTTTTTCCCAAAGAGGATATGATCAAGATAAAAGCTTCAAATGAAAAATATGTTCCAAAGTGGCTTGTAGAGGACCTCATGAGGTTTCTAAAAAGTATTGGAACTCCCTCATAGTTTATAAATTGAAGGAGATATGCTTGATCAAAGTTAAGCAATTTAGAGGGACCAAATGTGAAATAAAGGAGGTCCAATTTGATTTTCTTGCAAATGGGCCTATATTTTATGATCCAAACTTGATTCATAAGTGATCCAAACAACATGCCACGAATTTCACTTTTTTTATCTAAATTATACAATTTTATTTCATTTTTTAATGATTTAAAATAGTTTAATTAAGTAGAAAATCAAATATTTGGTTAAATATATGCATAGGGATTGGATTTAATCAGAATTAATGTCCAAAATATTTCTAATTTCGTGGCAATTGGATCAAGAAAGAATTAATACAAATTGGGCTAAATATGGTAGCTTAGAATTCAAGAAATCAAATCAATTTCTCAAACATGGAAAGATTTGATTCAAAGGCTTTTTGATTCTTTTCTTGCCCTAATTCTATGCTCCTATAAGTATTGAACACAAGCCAACACACTAGGGGACGAAAAATTGAGAGAGAGGCAGACTTGCAAGAATCAAAAATTCACTAAGAAACTCAAACTTGGTTTTGGAGAATTAAGAGACTCCAACGAGAACTAAAAGGTGCAAACGCTTCCTTAAAGGGCTCTGAACGTGTTTGGATTGGTACTCTACTTCAGCACCCCCAGAATCGCCTCACATTCGTCAAGGTAAGTCACTCTGAAAACCTCTTCGATCTGGACGATATACGCATCATTATTGGAATATAATTGCATATTCATGTTTGTTTCAATGCCATGAATGTTTCTGGGTTGTTTATTTTAAGCTTATGTGTTTTAATCGAGTTTTGCCATTGTATGCCGTTTTGAGTTTTAGGGTTTCAAATTAGGGATTTTTGGTAGGGATCAAATTAGGGTCAATTAAAAACATATTTGAGTTTGTGAGACTGAGGCGAAAAGAATAAGATGATCGCGCCATGTTTATGTGCTTGAATACGCAAATCGTTATTTTCCTGGTTTCGTTCGCTACGAGTAGTTTAGTAGCAAAACCGTAGCAAAAGTTTCAGAGTTTTACAGGTACTTTGGAGAAGATGACTGCGTGGCAGCGCACCACTGGTCCGTTTGAAAACTGGCGCGCGTTTCCTTGTGTTCACGTCTTAAATTGCGAATATTATTTATTTGCTATGTTTGTTTAACACGCGTGTATGCATGGTGTGTTGGTCGTGTAAGCCACTGGTGAGGGGGAGGTCTGGGTTCGAGCCTCCCCTTCGCCCATTTATTTTTCTGAATATTTCTCTATGATCCTATGCGCTCCTCATCATAGCTTCCACCGTAAACCCCCAAGATCTCACCCTTAGATCTTCCCCTAGCCTTAATCAAACGCTCCAGATCCAGTCCCTATATTATAAGCCATCCAATCTGCCACACCTAATCATAACCCTTAATAAAACTAAATAAATTTTAATTGACATATTATTTTAATTAATTATTTGTTAATATATTTATTTGTATAATAATTATCTTTTTTTAAGTAAATTAATATATAATATGTGTATTAAATTATAATTCGTTGTCCGTTCCGATTAAATCGATTAATCGCTATGGTCAACGATGTTTTTTAATTAAAATATTATTTAATTAAGATATAATCAAATTTCTATTATTTGGTTAAATGGTTGCAATTATTTTATTAATTGCGATGATTAACCGTCTCTTCCCTTCGATTTAATTTGTTATTCTTTTTAATCGAATCAATCGATTACGAGGGGTAACAATGCATCTAAAAATTCTATAAAAATTATTAAAATATACCTTAATTCATTATTAGTGATAATCGAATCAATCGATTAAAATTGGTAGTGATGCAAATTTCAAATCTTTTAACTATGGTAATTGAATCAATCGATTATCGCGGTCGATAGTGCCAAATCAGGGTTGTACGCCCACGCCTTCAAATAATTCTAAACTCCATTCAATTTACAAAACAAACCAAACTGCGATAGGCTAACCAAAAAGCCTCTAAAAAACACATATAATCATATTCAAACTTTAAATGGCGTATAACCCTTCCCGAACTACGTAGGCTCTGATCCTCCCTAAGGAGGTACGTAGGCACTTGGCAACAAGGCGAGTCCCCCTCTTCAAAATCTCAATCATGTCATTAAAATTTTGTTTGCCACATTTCTTCACAAACCCTGCCATGCAACCCTAATCTTTGAACATTAGCCTTTAGGAAAGGGCTGAGGGTGCCTCATACCTTCCCTCAGCCTGATTATAATAACTTACCCTCAATCTCTTATCTGCGTAGGGTTTCCTATTCGCCCTTCAGAATAGGTGGCGACTCGAAAGCATAAATTTTTAGGCAGGTTGCTACAGCTGGCGACTCTGCTGGGGACATCACTTAATGGTGAATTATTATGCTCCTATAGGTTTTGGCAGAGTTTAGGTTTTTGGCGAAACATTTAGGTTTGTGGCAAACTTTTTAGGGTTTGGCAAACTTGCCATTTTTAGGGTTTGGGGGGAGGTTCATCTTTTAATAAATATTAATGTTTTTTTTATTATTTATTTGTTTTTGTTTTTTGTTTATTTGTTCTGCCTTGAAATGTTTAATTATTATATGCATTGCTGTTTTATATTATGTTAAACCCTAAGTGTGGGAGTTAACTTTGAGATCAATAGGGGAGTACGAATCTCCTACGAATCTCACTGATAACTCCACTCGGAGTGGGTTGAGTGTTCGGAAAGGTCCAAAACGAGGCTTGACTTTGTTGAGGGCTGGACTGGATACTTGGCTGATCTCTCCGAGAACCTACCCCAAAAATTCGAACCTCATGGATAAAATGAGTCGTTTTAAAATCCGAAGAGACAAAGAGTCTCGGAGGCTACGAATGACCCCATGAGACCTTCTAGAACCCCCCATAAAGGTTGGCTCCCTAGAGCCCCCTACGTCGAACCTATGAACCTGGGTTTCTTAAAATATTGTGTTATATATGTTTGATTTGTTATATATATATATATATTTTTTCTTTTGTTGCTATGATTTTCTTTTCTTTTTTGTGTGTTTGCATGCATCATCTCTCATTTGCATCCTCATCATGTTTTATCCACAAAAAAATAGTAAATAAAAAAATATGATATAAATGTAAAAATATATTCTATTTGGTGAATGTGTAGGAAGGATGAGTACCAAGAAGACCATTGTTCACTTTTCCGTTTCCACTCCGGATATCAAGAAGCTGAAAATAATCAAGGAAAAATTACCATCAAGTGCTTTGGATAGGTTTGTAATCCGCTATGGGAACATGTTGGACTTGCTAAGGGTGAGAGTACAAGAAGAAGCAATTACTGCTTTGGTTCAATTTTATGACCCTCCGCTTAGGTGCTTCACTTTTCAAGACTTTCAGTTGGCTCCAACTTTGGAAGAGATGGATGCTA